>NC_053517.1:83828692-84128692 GCF_016920715.1 Anopheles arabiensis | reverse complement strand
GTAGGAGTGTCAGAACAGCATGCTCCGGACGATGACTAGAACGATTCTAGCCAGTCACGTGGTAAAGGAATGTGTGTTGCATGTGTGAGTGTGTGTGTGTGTGTGAGTACACTAGGGTGGAAAGCTTGTGGCGTTTGGAAAAGTTGGCAACTTCCATTACTATCAATCATTTCGCCCCGGGCTAGATGGCACGAAACGGTGCTCCCTTTTAACTGGTACGACTACAACATAACGTGCTGGGCAGGGGTTTTTGGGTGAAACTTTCCGTCGCTATTAGTGGAACATGGCACCCAAATGAGGGTGAAAGTTTAATTAGTTCTGGACTCGCTGCGCGCGCGTGTGTGTGAGAGCATTGTCGCTGGTGGGTGTTTCGTATTGCCCGGAAAGTTGGAGTTCCTGCAGCAATCGGGCGAGAGAGAAATGGTTGCACCAACGTATAAAAAAGATGCTAAAAAAATGGTGTTCTCGCGTTGGTGCGGGATATAGAAAAAGGTGGTTGTGATTTTATTTCCACAATATTCTGCATATGGTCCACTTGTCATTAATCTCTTTTGTGTGGCTAAAAGAGCGTTTTTTACGATTTTAGAATGAACACACGGTGCAGCTTTTTAAATTATTAATTCGTGCAATCTCAGCTGCTTGAGAGAGCAAAAAAGTGAAAAATGGTAAAGTTAATTTTAATTAAAATTGCACTTAACGTCGGTAAGATTTTTGTCCGGTGATGGTGAGTGTCAGCACAAAACATATAACTATTTGGAGCCTAAAATACCTGGAAAATCAACTTTATACCTAAGCAAATGTTTTTTGTCGGTTGACACTAAACTAAACTATATTTAGTAAATATTGAGAGATCGATATTGTATGCGTTGCATCTATAACTTAATGAATTCTGGGTTTCACACAAATTGTAATTAGTGTGGTAATAAAAACAGGTGATTTAAGAGACTGTTTTCGTATTTATACATCGTGAAAGATTTATGAAACGATTCAATTTAATCATTTGGTAAAACATATTTGTTGAACAGTTATAGCAGTTCATTAAATTATTATACATCTGAAGATCTTGATGCTGCCTTGAAAATAATGTTTCAACCAAAAATTGATTTGTCTTTACAACTTGACAATGAACTCAACAATGACTTTAAGTTTCAGAATTCAACCAACAGACAAGAACTCTACCATTTTAGTATCAAAATTTCATTACAATTTACTTTAATGTTTTAATTTTGTATCATATAATGTATTCCAAAGCTTTAAAATAAATTTCTAGAGACGTCGGTTCAATAACGTACAAGAATTATAATTAGGCTGTAAAATTATGCAAAAATCACACATTTTTTTTTTTTTATAAATGTTTTATTAAAAACGTGCTTAGGTTCTATTTAACATTACATAAGTGTCGCTATTTTAAAAAAATAAAGGAGCTTATTGTGGCAATACATACTACGAATTCGAAGGCAACACACCTCTCTAACCCTAAAGCGTGCCTTCAAACGAATTTATCGTCATTTTCACACCTTCAATTCGGTTAAGAAAATTGGCAAGCAAAACGAAACAGCACATCCCAGCTCAGCCAGCCTGCCCGCCCAATGCGCACGGAAGAGGATGAAATTAACTTTTATTCATTTGGCTTCCTCAAGTAAAACACCATTGTAGTCATCGCGTTCGCCATAAAGAGCAAAGGTGCCAAAACGAGGGAATGAAAAAAAGGGAAATAATAATAAGAGAGCAAAAATCTCTATCCTTCCCATTGTCGGCCGATCTCGTACATTTTCCGTCCCCTGCATTCCACATCGTGAAATCAGTGAGTGCTTTAGGGGTGGAGGCTACGAAACGGTTACAAGCCTTCCTGACTCCCTTTTTGACACACTCCGTTATCGACTCACTCACACTATCGTCAGGGGAGACATTCTTTTCCATCCCGTTTCGCAACCAGTGTCACTGGCGCTTCGGGGGGAGGTTTTCAACTCGTATCGTATCGTACTGTAATAACCAACAAACTCCTACACCAGCGACGACGTCCCGAAAAATGACTCCCATCGTCGCTCGCACTAATGAAGAAGCAAACTCCTTCCCGGAACCCCCCGGGGGGGTAGTGGTTGCGCACTGGAAGTTGGAAGAAATTTATTGTCACGATCGTTATCTGGCGCCGGTTGAGGGGGAGCTTTGGATTGGTTCGCGAGCCGTGGGCAGGGCGAACGATTCCTTCACGATCGTTTGCAAACAATGCCGCGTAAATGTGGCTCATCTTGCGTCACGGTACAGCTATCGGAAGATCTCTCCCCTCTCCGGTAGGTTGGCCCTGCGGGGGAGGGAGGAGGAAAAACGGTCGAAGTGGGAGTGCTTGTTTTTCTCGCACTGCGGGCCTGCGATGAACGCGACGGCAATGATGATGATGGCGGAAGATGGGTAATTTATTAATGCAAATTGGGATAAATTTAGGTCAACGAATTCATAGTTGCTAATGTCCGGGTGTCGTTCGCAATCCGGGCGAGAGATCGTTAGCCACCGGGATCGGCGGTTGGCGATAGGTTCATAAATTGGACCGGCCCGCCCGAACAGGGCAGTAGTTTTTCGCCTCCTCCGGGTGAAGAGGCACGTGCAACAACCGGAGAGTGCGTAGAAGAACTCAGGAATGCGTTGAATTTTAAGGAAGATAGGGCGATACGATATACCTTGGAAGTAAATGCGTAAATTTGTTCACTCTAATACGATATGAATTGAGAAGGGAATGCTTTCTATGAAGGAATTTACTGAGAGCTTACATTAAAAATTATATATTTGCTTCAACAACATTAGCTTCATCCTTAATTTTTCATAAACATTTTAGTCAATTTGGTCGCTCGAGTGCACTCTCGATCAAAAGCTTGATGATTTATGTTCTGTAATATGCAAAAGTGAATTTAGTAGAAAATCATAACCAAAACTAGATCTATTGAACTAGAAAAATATGCTGCATAGTCCTTATTCAGGCAAAAATGTGTTTCTGTTTTTAAAATGATGTTTTTTTTTATTAAACAATGTAATGTTTAACGAGGAAATTGTAATACCGAAGGCGCTTCAGATAATTAACACTGTAGATGAACGTCATTCTAATGTGATCTGTTGGCCACGAAAATGAAATATATTTAAAAAATTTCCTGCTCACATTTTGAAAAGCATAAATATAAAGTATTTGCCCTTCCTTATTTATTAAAAAAATAAATAAAAAGGAATCAAACTACAACATGCAATGTCTGATTAGAAAGAGCATTATGTGTACGTAACAAGGAATTTTACGGGGTTCTGATAGTTTTGGGACATTTTATTTTCCGTATCTTATGTTTCCAAAATGAACTATGTATCCTTCTTCTTCTTTTGACTCAACAACCGTTGTCGACCCACAACCCTGCCTGTACCTACTAGTGAAGTGAGCTTGGCTTTCAGTGACTTATTGATCCCCCCATAGCAGAATAGTCAGTCCTACTTGTGGCAGCACGGTGCATTTGGGGCTTGAACCCATGACGGGCATGTTGTTAAGTCGTACGAGTTGACGACTGTACTACGAGACCGGCTTGTATGTATAACGTATAGTAAATTCTTCTTTGAAGTGAAACTAGGAATTTCCATTCTGACTGTCCAAAAACGATGCTATACAGTCCAATTCCCATTATATTAAGCTCATTTCCCTTAAGAAAGTGTCTATAAAGTTTCTTAAATATATGGGAACTACTGAAAATTCCTGTAGAGGCAAACCAACACATCAAATATGTAAAACAAACATGAAAAAAGGAAATACAGAAAAGCTCAAACAAAAAGTCAGTGCGATTGACGAATTGCAGCACTCCCCTGCATAGTGCTCGTCTATTCGCTTTAAATACTTTAAAACGTGGTTTAACTTTCCCGTATTTTCACTCCCCCCATATTCCATCCCCGATACCTCCCTTGGAACCAACCACCATACTTCACTCTCCCAGCTGAAAGACGCATTTTCGCAGATGGAAACCGTCGCAAATATGCTGCACTCTGCCCCGTTCATTTCCTAGCCCACTCCCAACACTTTCAAATTGTCACATTCGAAAAAAAAAAACGCATCACTTCCTCGGAACCTTTCCTTCCCAAACCCCCGCCTTCCTCTATCATTCCTAAAATGCAAATGGTCGTTTTGCCAGAATTAGCATATTACACAACGGAGCGCTCCGAAAATGGATTGCTTCCGCCCTGTTTGTTGTTTGCGGGAATGGGGATTGTAGTGGCGAAGCATTGCAGCAGCAGCAGCAGCACCAGTACGCCAGTGTGACACCTCACGCTGGAGGTTAGAAATAGACGAACGAACGGAATCCACCCGCACTCGTAAGCGTGGCTCAGCGTGCGCGTGTGTTACAATCCACTCGGGTATGTGCTCGTTCTTTACCAGCTGCAGCGTTGCCTTCATCCAACAAAGAACAGGAAAGTGAGCATAGTGGCGGTGGTTGGTGGTTGAACCAACAAAAAAAAAAGCCCCGTAAGGAAAAGCTACATAATTGTCCCAACCGTGCGGAACGGTTACCGTTATGGCTCACCACGACAAAAAAAAATGCTCACACGTACACGAACTCAACCTTTTGGAAATTTATTTCTCCGCCGTAAAAGGATCATGTGTGAGTGTGTCAGTGTGCGAGAGTGCTTGAATGATCTATCTGGGCACAACTGCACCACTTCCTGAGACGACGTAGCCGAAGCGGAAACTTGTACGATTTATTCCGCTTTCGGCCGGGTGAGATTGACTGATTGACAAGACAAACTTTTGCTTGAAATTGGAATCCGGTTACGGGAGGAAATGCAGCGAAAAAAAAAACTGACATACAACGAGGAAATAGTTGTGCACCACAAACGAGTGGTTGTGCACGCAATAGGAGCTTCATTTGCTGCTATTCAGCGCTTAAGCTGTCCCAAATACGAAACCAATCGTAGAGGGAGTCTAATTTCTTTTTGGTTTATTTTTGCTCAAAAGCTTCCGTAGCTTCTCACTTCCTTTCGAAATGAAATCCTACACCGGTGTCACGTCGTACATTGAAATCACTTCGAGAAAGCTTCACCTCCAGCAGAGGGATGCTCATTTCATGCATGACTTCCTGGTCGATTTGGAAACCAGAAAGTAAGAAAGGTAAAACAAACTGCCTCCCAAGTACAAATATCATTAAAAAGCAACGCAACCTTGTGCGTTTGTGTGTGTGTGTGTGTCTGTGCGTGTTTGTATGCCCCATCTCGATCGCATCTTCTGCTTGTGTGTAATATCAATTCCTACTTATCTTCCCGTTGCAAACGGTGCGCTGGCAGGAAAAATCATTCCCAGAACTCAAACGTTCACCTCCAACGTCTGCTACGCGTAGAACGCGACTGCCAAGGAAAAGTTCACTTGCCCGGGTGCCAACTTTTACCTTGTTTCCACAAAGTTAGCAAGAAGCTATAGGAAAAAGCAATTTCAAAAAGACTCCCACCCATCGGTACTGCCAGCTTCCGGAGTTCCGGTTTCCGAAGCACGAAGCACGCGGGAAGTCGGTGTCGCTTTTTTCAACAACAAAAACCGTTCGGTAATGTTCTTATCAAACGGAACGGCTTTCCGATTCACTATCGTGTGCAGTGTCTGTCGTGTGTAGAACGCAATGTGGCTGATGAGGTTTCCAAATTTTCACATCCTGATGAGGCTAGTTGGTTGTGGGCGAGTTTGAGAGAGGCAAAATTGTTTTTGAATAAATTAATTAAGATTGATTTTTGCTGCTGTCACTATCCACAAACACTTGGCAAAAGAGTCACTTTCGGCGTTCGAAATAAAAATACCTTTTTTTCTAAGAAAGTTAGTCGGTTTAGTCGTTTATCTTGTAAAACAGGTATATTGATTATGAGGAGGGTAGGCAGTTGATTTTGTTTGGCACCAAAACTTATGTATGCGTTAGGCAGAAAATGTATGCTTGTTTGAAGGAAGTTTGTTAAACTCAAGCACCTTATTTTTATTTAACACACTCAATCACACAGTGAGTTGAACATTACCTAATACCTTTTACCTTTTTAGAAGTAATAATTATACCTTTTTAATAATTACCTTTTTAGAAGTAATGGTAAAGTCCAATCGACTGCAAGCAGATGGTGGTACCTGGAATGAAAGAAAAATTATGAAAAATCTTATAAGTTTAAGGATTTGTTGGAGCATTTGATTTATTATTTCACTTTTCACTTTTCTAGACATCGATTTTCAATTTTCTCCAATGTATGAGCAACCTCTTTACGGCGTTCAAAGACATAACGGGCCTCAACTTCATTTCTCCATGTAAGGTTGACGCTTTCTCCCAAGTATGGCAACCGATTTGGCGTCAAATAACATTAAAATGGAAACCTAATAGCTTGTACAATCGCTTGCACGACACGTGACAGACACACTCACATGTATCTAGCTAACTTTGTCACTCTTACAGTAATGGCGCGTGTTTCAATGTATGCTTTTATTTTCGCTATCAGTCTGACACGTGTCACAAACTTCATGTAATAAGTTTATCGTTTAAGCGGCATCGAATCGAAGGCACGCTCGATGCTAAAAGCTTGGATCTTTAAAATATGATTTATTTTGCCATGTGCCATCTTCTCCTGAACTCACACGTGTAATATAAATCGTTTTTAAGAGTTTCATATACATCGACTCTTCTCAATATGTGAACTAGATGGGTAGATAATTTCTGCCGAAAAGCCTTCAGAACAACTTTTTTGCCGACAATCCTCCAGTTAATCTACAGTAATTCGTCTCCCTGCATGTCATTGCAGGCAGCGGTGAATGTTGCGTATCACGATTTCGATATGATTAACGATTTCAAATCGTCATAAAAACAACCAAATCCTACAGCTGCGGGTAATAGTAGGTTGGATGCGCAATAGCAAGAGAAAAGGCACTCGTAAACGCAGAAACGTGGCTTGCTGTAAGCAATTTTCTGCCCCGACACACGCGCGAATCGCTAGCACCAAAAGTCCAAGGCAATACCTTGGGATATACTAGGCATTAGCTTACGCTCAAAGATCACAGAGAACAGTTTAGAAAAGCCCACACGCATAAAAGTAGGCACAGAAAAAAGCCCTTCGTAGTTTCCTCCCCACCGAGGGATGGTTTTCTGGCATTTCGGCACCACGAAAGGTCATCCACGAACGCAACAATGTGCAGTGACCGTAGCAAAGACGCGCCCTCGCAGCCGTGTGGCACGCAATCGGCACCGAAACGTTTGCCCTGCACCGGAGGGAACGATCGTCATAAAATCCGTAGCAAAGCTTTTCAGCTGGCCTGCTTTTTATTTCGTGTGTATTTTGTGTGCTTGTACGCGCGTGTGTGTGTGTTTGTTTCGGCAAGTGACCTTGGTGCGGTAAAGCCTGCGTAAACCGTCCCTACAGATATGCTTGTTAACGAACAAACGGTAGTTCTTAGTCCTTGTCCGGTACTTACCGGTTCTTGAGCGCTGAGAACCTTTTCTACGGAACCACCCGGGTCGTACCGGGTCCGGTTGTCCGTTCTTGGTTGGGGAGGTAGTAATGAAAAGCGGAGGGAAAGGAATCTTTTCCCAAAGCTCTTCCCCAGTGAGATTCTTCTTTCGTATATGTGTGTGTAGAGGATGGTGGAAGATTCGAGGTAAAGATGATTAAACGAAGTAATAAAGCGCACGGTGCTGCGGTTTCCACAGAAATGGGCCAGTCTTTCCAGCGAGTGTACGCCGCTGGTGACCTTTTTGTGCTTCAGATTAGAGCAATTTCTTTTGAAATTTGCCTAAAGTCATCCATCATCGGCTTAATGATGCTGACTAACTACTCTCATACATACATAGACATAAGCTGTGTTTTGTCCGCTAGCAGGTTGATCCTACCCCAAAGCTTCCGTAAGCCTCCGCAATGGAAATGATTATGGATAGTTGTCGGTGGTACTGGTGTGGTTTAACAATTTCCAGAAGTACTTCTCCTCCCAAGGTAATCTTTTTGCGGCCTTTTTTCTACACTTGCCCAAACATACCCTCACACACACACACATACACACCTTCATTGTCCATCCATTCAGCATGAATGTTTATCATTTTACTGGCTGCATTGAATGTCCAATTTTTCACCATTGCCCATATTGCTTCGTAATTTCTCCGGGGACGTTCCGTGGGTGAAATACCACGCACACTTACGGCGCTGGATCATCCGGACAAGAAGGGGGGGGCCCGCCGCAGCGGGCAGGGCACACGGAAATCGCGTATGACCCGTGATGGTCCAAATATCCGGCAGCCCTCGGGTGCGGAAGAAAATTGATTGACTACATTATTCAATATGGCAGCGTGCAATTTCTCACCGCGGTCACCCCGCGGCTCGGCGGGCACTCCCAGGAGAGCGACGGGAGATGTTTGATGTTCTTTCTCTTCCGGTCAAAAATTGATGGTTTGTTTGTCGGTTCTCGGTAACGCATGATGGATGATGGGTAGAGGGGTAAGGGAGGGTGTTTTGCAAAATATTGTCACCGCTTGCAATCAGCATTACGGATGATGACGTCTTCGCACAAAGAGCAGGGATTGGCAGTCGCTGAATGGGCTTTTTTGTTGAAAATATTTAACAAGAAAATGAATTTAAAGCAAAAATATATAAATATCACAGCTAGCGAAGCTATAAAAAACAATTTAAAATTACATGTTTTATATTTTGACATGATGACGAAATTGGGACAGATTTTTGCCGGTATTGGGGCCCTTGACAATTCTAGTCAGTTTTTTGTATGGAGTTTGACAGTTGGAGGCTGAAATCATGTAAACACTCCATACAAAGCCGCACACAAAACTAGCCTGCGAATTTCAGTCTAGATTATTCTAGCCTCAAAGCTGGAATTAGATTCGAGTACCTGCTCGAAAAATTGCGAAACAAGGTGGTGTTTACACTTATCCCAAGGTGCATTAAAGAGATCTGGTAGTGAAATCTATTATCAAAGTGTATATAAACCAAGAGGTCTCATAGCTTTTTATCGCCAAATTTGAACGTCACTTATTTACAGGACGGGTGAAAGCTTTTGCTCCAGCGAGCTTTCTGGAGGCTTGACGAATACACAAAACACTTATAAAATCTTCATTCAGGAACAGAAGCAATAAAAATCAGCCTTCTAAATTTATACACCTTGGGACAAGCCCACCTGTATATAATACCCACTTAGATAGCTGCTCGAAAACTGCCATACAATGCAAACAGCTTGCAAAAATTCAAGCCTACGAACTTAAATCGGAAAGGGCCCCATTATTAGGATTTTTGATGTTTAGCTAGTATGTAAAAAAGTAGGAAATCCCAATAGCCAATGCCAATTCTCCATTATAACCAAATCCCCTCAAACTGTATGCACTAGATACGTTGCAAACCTAACAATTGATACTGAATTAAATAAATTTTTGTGTTCCAATTATAAATTTTCCAGTAAATAAATTTGTATTTTTAAACTATTATAGCATTTAGTTGTTTTGTGAAATTGTTTTTCCACCGTTATGTCTTTTTCTGATGTCTTTCTCAACAGTGTTTTTGTTTCATCGAATAAACGTTCTCCGATTGTCAAGGCTAGAGGAAATTTACCGTAGGTATTTTATGGCCCTACTTAGTAACATACCTATCATGCGTTCAAACCCGAATAGACCGATTCCATTGGTATACATTTCTTAGTTACACTGGGAAACCGTTGAGTCACAGATAGTCAGGCCCATTTGAGGTTAATGCTCACCAAGACCAACTTCACTGAATTGAACTATAAAAAGCCAAAATTGACCCATCCCTACGTATAATGCATGCACCTTAGACCTTAGACATTAACTTAAAAAGCTTCACTATCAAAACATTACGGCTTGCTGAATCAATATGCTATCGACATAATTATATGATTCCCACTCACCGCACATCAACGCTATCTTCAAATTGAATCTCTTCTCAATACAGCTTCAACAATACCAAAAAAAGGACAACATTCCTATCGATACACTAGCATTTTACGATAAAAATCGAAACAAAACCATTGGAGTTTGGAAATTGGAATCAATGTTGACGTCGAAAAGGCAAACAAAAAGGAGGAAAAAAGCAATCCATCCTTGAGGGCGTAATGATGAATGTCAACCTATCGGAAAAAGGAGTATTTGGGAAATGTGTTGTGCTTGTTTCCTCCCACCTTTTGTTTTCATTCTTGCGCTGTGTTACTCTTTCCCGGGGTTTTCCACCACCTTTCTAGACCTTAAGCTGCAGGGAAAAGGTTACACTTGGCGGTGGGCGTTCGATGGCGATGCGATGGCCACCCGTCGTACCGGTCATAGAATGTAAATGTTCCTATTGACCTCGTCGTAATTCTTGTACGAGCCTAGCAGTGGTGGAGTGTATGTGTGTTCGTGGGAAGAAACGACAACCTGGCAGTGCTAGCTGTGGTAAGGAAAAAGCACTGATGACTGGCAGAAGAAAAAAATAAACATCAGTAGAAAGAAAAGGGCAAAAGCCGATCCGGTACGAAATCGGGAGGGGTTTTCCCAGCCCGATTGGTATTTGAATAAATCCCCATTTCGAGGCGATCCGGACTTTGACCTTATACCGGATTCGGAAACGAATGTTGACCTGAACCATGTAACAGAGAGCGAAAGAGAAAGTATGTATGTGTTTGTATGTGTGATTGGTTGGAAGATGTTAATGGAAGCAAAGTTTTAATTGAATGTTGTCGAAGAATTCGAAGGCACTGCATTTCGTTGGCCCACACTGTGAGAAGGAATTTGTGATGAGATTTTTATTTCCCATCGAACCGAATGAATTAGTGTTTGTCCATTTCGCCGAGTCCATTTCGGGCGAGTGCTGGGACAGATATTAAAAAGCCAAACAAATCGAACTAAGCACCAAGCATTACGGAACACCACAAGCGGCCGTTCGCTTGCCAAGGCAGGTCTCAGCAGCCGTACTCGCGTAAACACGTAATAAACGCAATCTAAACAGCGATGACGTAAAGCAACTAAAGAGCGAACCCCACGGAAGAAACCCTTTAGTTGCGTTTTTTTGCTTCTCTCTTTCTAAACCAAAACATCAAGGAGCACGAGAGAAAGAGTGCACAAAAGGCATGGGCAAGGTCGGGTCGGGGAGTGTATTAATAAATTTTCATTAAAAATAAACAAAGCCGATTCTGCCGGATGAAATTTATCGTTTCTGCACCGCCATAAAATCGGTTGAAATATGCGGAGGCAGCACCAGCGGTGGTTTGCTCGCTCTCTCTCTCTTTCTCTCTTGCTCCCTCACACGGCAAGTTCAGTCCAGGCCGGCCGGACTTGCAACCAGACGCGTACCGTGTATCACGGATGGAGAACGGACCGCCTGCTCGAAGTAAGTGTGGCAGCAGACGATCGTACGAATTGCCCATTTGCCGGTCCGAGCGAACGACCACGGCACCACGGCAGGATCTGGTCCACCTCCACTGGAAGCTGAGTGTGCCAAAAATCAAAGAACCAAACCGTACCAAGCAAGTGCGTAAAGAGTTGTTTGCGCGGTGGAGGAGAAACCCCGATTCGGGACGATTGCCATTGCCAAAATTGGTGAAAATTATTATCAGCAGCATCAGCAAAGTGCTTGGGAGCGTTTGTTGTATCGTGTGCGGTACGGCTAGCAGTAAGTTCCTCCATATCTCTCGCCAGGTAAATGATCCGAAACAGCAGCCAACAAAAAAAGAAAGAAGAAAAACAGCACCAAGGAAAATCTGAACCCGATGAAGTGCGTTCTAATCCGGTAAATTGGGTCCGTCTCACTCCAGAAGTGATCCTTTTTTTGTGTTGAAGCTACTACGGGAAATATATATTCTAAAAATTCGATTCTTCCTCCCGATCCAAAACCGAACGGTGCACTCGACCGGAAGGTGAACCCATGGCTTATTAATTAGGCTTTAGATTGTAATCTAGCGATGTAGCGAGCAAAGGTTGGGTCCGGCGAAATTGGCCCATAATTATAGGGACAGGATTAGGGAAAGGTTGCGCAACAGCAAAAAGCTGAAAAGCGAACAAAAAAAAAAAAACGACAGCAACTCCTTGGAGTACACATGAAAAATATGTTTGTCAGCATTCGAGGGAATAGATTAGTCGCATCTTATCGATGCTTAAATCACATTCAACAAAATCCAATCAGAGCTGGTCGTCTTTTTTGTGTGTCGTCAATATTGACCCATAAACTTATTTTCCAGCTCGATAAGCTAATTTAATTAGTTTCTTATTTGTTAAGTGATTTACTGTGGACGCCTGTCCTTTGTGGTTGATCGTTTTTCCGTGGCAACTTCGTCATATCGCAATGAAATTACAGCAATCATGACTATAGGTCTTTTAAAAAAATGGCGAAATCGATTAACCGGTCTCGTGTCTCGCTTTCTCGCGACCGAACATATCTGTCATTGGAAACAACTGGACAAGCAACTAGGGGAGAAAGAGAGCGCACATTTAAGACAAAAAAGAAAGCCTTGGCATAAAGGAACGAATAACTCACTGTGACATAATGATTGATACTTTTGCAATAGCGGTGTCGCTGTCGGGCACGATTAGGAAAAATGGGTTTGCTGAAAGCCGCAAAACGCAAACGGAAACTGGACGGTTTCCGGCCAAGCGTGGCGGTCCTGCCGTCCAACCCGTCTTCAACCGCTGTTTTTTACAAACCAACAAAAAAAAACAAACACAAAACGAACCCTCTCAGCAAGGCTTTTGCTATCACTTCTTCATAAATCATGCTACTGAATCCTTTTGATTTATTTTATCCCACCGATTGCCGGCTTTGCTAGCTTCATGCGGTGCGGCTCGGAAAGCGAACGGTGCAAGAAAAACTCTCCGAAATCAAACTGCCGTTTTCTGATGAGTTTGGCAAAAGTTTAAGCCGGTTGCTGCTAGTTGAAAGCCGGTTTTTTATTCGTTGCCTAGACGCGAAGAAAAGATGGAAAAGAGTTTTTTTTCTTTGTTCCACTCCCGCGACCAAACGATCGTACACGGTTTGGTGGAAAGCATTTTCCTTACTTTCCTTACTCCGTGGTGAAGCTGGGCGGGTGCTCTGCGGGTACTTTTTGCCACCTCACATAGGAACAGTGCTGTCAGCCGCGGGTCACATTGGTAATGTAGGTTCAGCTTGTTTTCCTGCTTTGCCGCCAGGCCGGGACCAACAGTTGAGGACATTTTAAATAGCAGCCGTGGGTCGTGCACTCCATTCTAGCGTGAAAGTTTCCTAGCCAAGGCTCTCCCGCTCCCTCAGCCTCCCTGTACGGTTTGGGTTTTGATGGCAGTGCAAATGTGCGAAAGAGATGTAGGAGTGGGCGTTAAACATTACATTGCACTGGTGAGTAAGGTTAAAGGTAGGGTTTGGTTGGGCTTTTTCTACCCCCAGCAGGACTTTCATTTTGAAACTCGCGAGTTGAAGTTGGATTGGAGGACAGCAAATGGGCGCGTTTTTCATTGGCGCGTAAGTTGGATCCTGATGGTTGTCTGTATGCAGTGCAAGGACATTATAGAAAGAGTTTTCAGCTCAGTTTACGTTAAAACTTTTTCTTCTTTAGTAAAACTTAAAATATTTGATTATACCGTTTTAGGTGTGTTTTCTGCAACCTGAAACTGATTCAGTTTGTGGATCTCTTAAAAAGGGGTGCTCTAATACAGCAACTGTACTCTAGTGATGCTTAAAAACCGTACAAATCAGTTTGATGTATGTGAGGAGCGAATATAAATTATTAGTTTCTTAAGCAATATGTTTCAGACCACCATGATTCTTTCCATGTTCACCTTAGATTGTGAAGCATAATTAATCTCTGGTTTTTTCTTAACATTGCTTAAATAAATCTGTTAAAATTCTTCTTTTTCTTTTGGCTCAACAACCGTTGTCGGTCAAGGCCTGCCTGTATTACTTGTGGGCTTGGCTTTCAGTGACTAATTGAGTTTTCCCCCATAGCAGGATAGTTAGTCCTACGTATGGCGGCACGGTCTATTTGGGGCTTGAACTCATGACCTGTTAAAATTACTCCAACCATATTTACGCATAGTATTTTTGGACTAATTTTCTTAATGTTTCAAATTATTGACCTGTATAACATAACTCAGAAAGGTGCAATTTCAAATTATCAGTAGAACAATATTCATTACAATGGTTGGATTTATTGGACAGTTGTGTTCCGCTGTATTGGATTTCAGCATTTGTTTTTAACAAAGATACATTTTAAAATTGTTTTGTTTTCTCTTTTACGGTTGGAATTGGTGTACAGTTTAATATATTTTAACATGTTGATTCAAACGTGTAAAACATTGCTTGACAAATTTTGTATGTTTCAACAATAAAAAAAATAAAATAAATAAATTGAAGCTAGTGACGAATCAGCGTTCATTTACATAGTTTTTTGGGTAAAATAATCATGGGTGAAAATCTGAGGCTTATTTGACATGTAGTTTTATACGTATGAAATAATCACCAGTAATCAAGTGTCACACTCCAAATATAAAAGCTGCCTTGAATCGTAAAACCCTCTATTATTATAATGCAAATTTTTAAAATAGTAGTCTGACTGTTAATTAAATTTATCACCTGTCTGGGGTCTCCACAGGGATGTACATTTTATGTTATAATTGATGAATGTTGGCCGTTTGTTAGAATATTTAAAGTAAAATTTGTTCCTTCAGAAAAAAACCTTCGCCAAAAAAACTTATTGCCAAACAAATAAAATGCCACACAAATTCAATGCATTTTTCATGAAACTCATTTTTCGTACATGTATTGCCTTATTAAAATAAAGTTCGAGCAACCCTACACAACTCTCTATACTGTCCACTGTGCCATGTTATTTAATTGGCTGTGAAAAGTATAACCATATGAGCATTCATTCATGGAACCAGTATAGAAATAACTATAACCGGATAAAACAAATGCACACCTCTTACACACACACTCATAGAGAGATCATACTGGCAACGTCACATGAAGCAGTGCAGTGCAAACTCGGTAAAGCAGTACATTTCCTTTTAATTTGCTGCGTACTAGTTTTTTTTTTTCGTTTTTGTTCTTAAATTATATTTTCCTTCTGTTTTTATGCACCCACATTGCACCACGGGTGCTGCATGTTTGCTTGGCAAGAAAAGCGGGAAAGACGACCCTGGTGCTGACACTATTCTTTTTTGTCCCACACATTCGTTCGTTCGTTCGTTCGTTTGCTCGCTGGCCGCATACGCTCCCGGAAGACTAATGAATGGCATTCATGGTTGCGGCACAGTGCAGCGGTGCAGCATATGCAACGACCGTAAGGCCAGACCCGTAATGCAGTAGTGGCGCTGCAACGTACTGGAGCATTGCTTCCCCCGTAGTCAGTAGCTCATAACCCCTTTTGGTGTTTTTTCTTCGCCCTGTTTTAGTGGCGTGCAGTGGCGAAGAAGTGGCGAACTGTGTTGACATACGTGTACAGGGAGAAAGAAGCGACGGCGGCAGGAAAACAACTGCCGGAAATCTGTATAAAGAATGTGGTAGCACCAGTGCTGCAAGCACCTTTCCAGCACGTAGAAATATGGCCCGCCCGCGATTGCAGGGCTTTGGGTGGCAAATATGGAATTACTTTGCTGCCAGTTTTGCATTTCCTTCGCTCAGCAATCGTATCCACCCGTTCTGCCAGCGAAACCACTACAGCAAAGTGCACTTAGTACAATAAAACTTTAATTGGATTACCCCAAACGCAGTAATGGTCTAAACGCATTACGGTTCGGGTGACGCGCCATTGGACGCGCCACCCGAGGCACGCTGTCGCCCTTAAACTCGCACGCCAAGCGCCGAGGGCTCTGCGCGGGATTTCGCCCATTGTCTTGTCCGACCCATCCAGCGTAGGTCGTAGGCCGTTGTCTGTCAACGAACGCTTTCACACATTCAATTTTAAATGACTCTTCACTGTGCTGCTGCTCCTAATAAGCGCGTCACTGTACCGGGCGAGAAGGCTGAAGAGACCAGCTCTGGAGAGACCAAAAGACAAACAATCATAAAATGTAAGCAATAAAATCCGCGCGCGCCTTAACACCGCCAACCAGACTGCAAAACGGTGGCGGTGGCTGGCTGGATGACCCCCCTCCCTTTCCCAGTGCTGTTTGTTGACGCGGCCGGGCAACCACAGCGACGAGCGCGCTGACCGTACGCGCCGCCACCACGCCAAGAGCGAACGGCCGGAACGGCCATAAAGTGTACGATAAATTGGTTATGAGTTTGATTGGCGCCGCGAAAATGCGACTGCCCCCGGAAGCGAAATTGCACAAGCGCGAATTTTCCGAAGTGGGCAAAACCGAAAAACGAAAGAAAGATCGTTTGATTTCGGTGCGTCTCGGATGGTTTTTCGTCGCTCTTATTTTTTTGGGCTTTCCTCTGGTTGCGTTTTTATTTGGTGAAGAGTTTTACGATGTACTAAATTCCGTCCGCTTTCCGCCGCGGGACCGCCGGCGTTGGCTCCATTGTGCGCGAGCGCGCTCGTGTTGATTGGCCAATAGGACAGGGCTTTTGGGATGGGCTGGCTGGGTGGGTTGTTAAAGTTAGCTAATTAAACAGTGGCACGGTGGCCACTGGTAGCGACCGTCTCGATGACACGAGCACGATAGCTTCCGATCGCTGGCAGTGATGCTTGCAGCCGGCCACTTGTTTGTCGTTGCGTTGTTTTGTCCGCTGTTAGACAGTGGCGAGGAATGCGGTCGCTATCTTTTTGGACATCTGTCAACTGGCTTGCGAACAAACGCTCGCAAAGTGAAGGTTTAGCGAGCGAGGGCAGCTAAAGAGATGTGGAGAGATTATCATGTTTTTTTTTACAGTTTTTGTTGCACAGTTTCATGTTCGCAGGAGAGATAGATATAGAAAACAAATTTGCAGAATGATTTAATTTCATTTTATTATTAAGAGTAGTGTAAAAAAGGGATTGTTGAAGTTTACCAAACACTTTTACCCTTTTTTCGATAGAGCTTTTTTAGAAGCAGTATTTACAAAGAATATTATTATAATTGTTATTCACCAAGCAACACAATGAATAAAAATGAGTTGGGAAAGAGTGAATGAGTAAAAATTAATTGCAAATCAAAATCGCAGTTCACTACCTCAAACCTATAATGAGCTACTCCAATAAAGAAAAAACTCTGAATGTCTCAAGCAAATATTCCACAGAATCGACTTTCCATCTTTTCTACGTCGTTATTGTCTTTTAGCGGTTTAAACCCCCCCACACCCTTAGACCGTCGTGCAAATGTAATTAAAACCCGGAATATTGTTTTCAAATTTCCCACACTTATCGACGCTTCATCGGACGTTAGCACGCCCCTACCGTACGCTTCGAGCGTACGAAAAACAGCAATGGCAGGCAAGGGTGAAACAGTTGGTCAAAAGTTGTAAAAACAATCCCACACACTGTCGATCGATCGATGGCAAAGCAAGAGAAAGACCAAACACACACACACACACACACACACACAGACATTTTCACACACAAATGGGTGTTTTCATTCCCTTCGCTCGGTACGTATTGACACACTTTCCAAGAAGCGGGTGGAAACCGATACGCGATCCAGCCAAAAGGGTAAGCGCTGGGGAAATGTGTTCTCGGAACGGAACCCATTACCCGAGCCGTCGCGTACGTGCGCTGGTTGGGTAAGGGTGGTTCCCGGTATGAGGGGGTTTCTTTCCCTCAACCTTTCGCCAAAGTGTGCGGGTTGTCGCTGTGAACGGTTTTCTCTTTTTCGTTCGTATTTTTGTACTACTGTCCAAAAAAGTCACTGCTGTACGGATATGTTTCGTTCGTTCGAATTCCAACCATTCCAAGCTACGTACCTAAAAACCAATGACGTCAGAAGTGCAATTATTTTACAGCTCCTCCTAAAATTGTCCAAAAGTGGAAAACGGACATCACTTCCCGTTTTGTGAAACGCAGTAAAAATCCACCAAAGTAAACGAATACATTTCACGAGAACACACACACACACAACAAACCGACAGTACCGATCGAAACACGAGTAAATGTTTGTCTTTGCTGAGAATGGATAAACACAAGTGCGTGTGTCGGATGTATTCAATTGTCATCGAGAAACGTGGACACAGCAAAAAAAAACCCTCCGTAAGTGGCTCTTCTGCTTTGGCACTGCTAAATATTTCAACTCGAGTCTTTTTTTTTTGCATGCAGCCAGACAGCCGAAACAACAGTTTGCCACAATTAATGCAGAGCCGGCGGTACCACCCAGCACCAATCCATCCACAAACATCGGTGCCGCATGTACCGGGGAGTTGCACGCATTGGCGCAACGGCGTCAGTTGTCGAAGGCGGCCAGGCCGTGTCATGCCGTCGGTACGCCGATGGTCGAGAAACCATCCAAACAACCCGCCCGGTTTCCGCGCAATGTAAACAAGGTTGTAAATATGCATAATTCATTCCCCGGTGTGCTCGAAACACATCTGTTCATGCTCCCGACGGTGCTGCTGCTGCTGCTGGTAGTGTCTTCGTCGTGAAGCCAGCGTCTTCGGCAAGTTCTCTCGAACGTTTTGAGCAAAATAAAACCATCACACACACACACACACACACACATAGAAACACACACAGATACACTCACGAGGAAGCGATTTGACCGTCTCGTTGTGTCTGAGGTTTCGTGTTTGAGGTAGGACAGGGAATGACACCCGGGCATATGTTTGCCAAAAGACCGTGAATTATTAATAAGTGACAGTGGCCATGGCCGCCACGCTAAAACTCCGGCGAACGAGATCCGAGGGTAACGATGTTTCATTTTTGCACTCCTCTCCCTGCGAGTGCTCTTTGCCACTCGCGTTCACCCTTTACGGAGCACGGAGCAAAACGGGAAAGAGCTGGCAGTAAAGGGTGCCATCTCCTTGTGTCATGTGTTGGCCCCGAAACACCCCACCTTTCGCCGGTGGAATGGTCACTAAAAGTCAAAACTAATTTTCTAATAGCTCAAAACAGCCCGCCGTGCCGATGCAACAGTGCCGACTGGGTGGGCTGGTTGTGTGTGTGTGTGTTGTATTAGGGCATCATCGTTTAAGTGCCGTTGCCCGTTTGCGGCACGATTTTACCAATGGTAGTAGTCGTACCTTTCCAACCGGTGCCACCCAAACCGGTGCCAAGAGAGCGAGAAAACAGTTTTGATGATGATGATGATGATGATGATGCGCTTCGGCTGATAGTTTCCGTGACAATAAGTCATCCACCAACTGGAAAGGCGTGAACTGATACGTCTTCCCTTTTCGTGTTCGTGTGCTGCTTTGAGCGATGAAAGGCGTGGACCTCCCCAAAGGGTTGTGCAATGGAGCTTCGGGTGAGCCGATTATGATTGGAATAATTTCTCTTTTTTCAACGAGCGGGTCCTGCGTTCAAGATGAGTGATGAGCGGTAAGGATGAGTGCTCATTAGCGAGAAAATAAACACAACTTTGTCATGTAAATGGGCATAGAAATGATGTTCCTGTGCGATCTCGCACCATAATTCAATCCCAGCGTCAGGTGTTTGTGAATTATTAGTTACATGAATGCTAATTGGTTGACGGTTGAATGTAGACGAAGAGACATGTTTAGAATTATGGTTGTATAGTAGATAAGAAGTTGTTAAAGTACAGGTTCAAATAATTACGTTACAAAGTACATTAATAGGCTTATGATTTTTTTTAAATTATGATTATCATCATCATTTTATTATGATGAACAAAGCCATTCTACTCCATTTGTAAATTTTAATTATTGCAGAACTATTATGCAAAGAAAAACTGTTACCTTGGACGTTGAGAATTGCGATCAAAACAAAAAACCATCTTCTTCATGCCAACACTCAGCCGAACAAAATGTATTTTTCTTAATAATTCCGCACTTTTACGCTCACTTCTCGGAGGGTCATTTTTCCTCTCCCAGAAGCAGATCTTTGGTGCAAATCTGCACCACCAACGGCCATCTAATCAAGTGATTAAAGTGAGCCACCGGGCTCGAGGGGTCGTGCCACCCGGTCAGCCACTGGAAAGTATGATTAAAAAATCCCTTACCGGTGAAACGGTGAGCCACGGGGCGTTTTTGTCGAGCTTTTTTATTCGGTTTGCTGCTGGCGGGGCATTTTGGGTTTGTTTATTCGTCTCCGTGACCGATTTCGCCGTGTGTGTGTCGGTACGGACGCCAACCAAAAAGAGTCATCACAGTGGGGGGAGGACGAAAGGGACTGGCGTACCGTCGAAAAAGGGACAAAATTAACAAGGGAAAGGCCTGGGTAGAAACAGTGGCGTGTTGTGATAGTTAAGCCTTCGCTTGCGCCGCTGGTGCTGGTGCTGGTGTTGGCGTGAAGCACCATGCGTCTCCACCGACCGACCGAGGCTGCCACGTGGCGTGACGAAACCAGCACATTTCGGCAGATGACGGAAACCGTTCCCCTGAAAGCCGGGTGTCCCTCGGCTTGCTCCCTTCGCCGATGGTGATGGTTAATGGATTTTTCAAACATTTCACAGGCAACACGCAAAATTACCATAACGTGTTCATTCCGGATGGCTGTTCGCGTTCCGCCGCGGCTGGTGGATGGAACTTCGTGCCGCTTTGTCCTTGCTGCTTCGTACCTTTGCACCGGTGTGTGTGTGTGTGTGTGTGTGTGTGTGTGTGTGTGTGTGTGTGTGTGTGTATGTGTGTTAGTTAATTCGTGGTTTAGGTCTTGCCAGATAGACTGATTGGCAGGAACGCGGGCTTTTTCGACGGTTGGATAATTTAAATTGTCACCTCATCTTTACCGCGCCAACCGAAGCGAACCGCCGCTGCTCGGCACCCTTTCGTAAGGGATTTGGCGCGATCTCACCACTCAGTAAGCGGCTTGAAGGAGGCTTGAAGAATAACTATAGCGACTGAAAACTTTTAGTTTTACCATCCCTAACCGTGCAACATGCTCCCTGCCTTTAGCCAAGGGTGTTAAGTGTTTTATTTCGATTCACCACTGTAGCTGGTGGCACATCCGCAGGAAGGTCTGATAGCTTGGGGGCAGGGCTGAAATCGCAGGGAGGAAAGCAGCAGGGAGTACTGCAATGTAGACTATTACACACGAACTCGCTAAGTGGCAGTAATACTGCGGGACAATTTTAATCAACGTTATTAGCGTGAGGTTGTTATGTGTGCCGGTGATAGAGAAGAGAGTGTAAAAAAGGCAAGCTTATTGCGGCTTCTGTATTAATGCGATACCGCTAAATAAAAAAATAAGGTTGTATTAAAGTGACAAACGTTCAATGACTGAAGTTTTTATCACAAGCATTTTAGTAGTTTCGGTGAATAAATAACATATATTCTTAATCCAATAACATTACTACTACTATTAATAACATTGCTATTACTATACAATTTTACTTTACGATAGTCACTTGATAATTAAAATACAATAATACAATCAGAATATAATAAAAATAATAAATGAAAGTAGAAATAATCTAATAAATAGTAACAATTGTTTTAATGGCGATGAGTAACAATAAACAATTTAAAAACCAAATTTAGTATCTTTGATTATGAATTGAATAGTTAAGTAGTATTTATATGTTAATCAATTAAATAATGATTATAAATGTTTCCATGTTTTTTTTTTATTTTATTAGTTTCGAGAGCATATTAAAACAAAGCGTTAATGTTATATTTTACAAATCGTACAAAATTTTGGGTAAAAATAACAAAATAAAATAAGCATTTTCCTAACAAAGCAATGCTGACGCCTTTGTCTTTCACTGCCAATTCAATTAAATACAGATCAATAGCATTAAGCATTGAGAAGCATCCCATGTCATCGTGCTACCAAAGCCACATCGAACGTTCGAACCGAATTTGATATGATTTGCTAGCGCCGCATTGCCTACGAAAGTGATTGAATTTTCCTTTTTCAAGATCAATGCTCTCGCCCGTACGAGATTATTCACCGCAGCCCAGCAAACTGTAATGAACCGCACTGCAGACTCGGTTGTGTACCTTCGTAAGACAGTGGAGCACACGCACACACACACGCGCACACAAGGCGAAACCACCCAGCTCATCACGTGGCAATCGGACACGGAATTCATCAACCGAGCGCGCGCAACCGGTGCGGCAGCAAAGAAATGGAGGCGCAAATTTATTCACTCACTTGATTAATTAGCTGTGGAATAATTGGATCGATAGCGTCAATTTGATTTACTTTTTGCCCGATAGCCAAACTAAAAGGCACCAAACAACGTCCACCGCAAGCTTGATGAGCAGCATGATAGCGACCGACGGGCACGAGGGAACGAGCAGGTGGAAACAATTCGGAAAAGTTTTGCTCACACCACATCCGAGCTTCGAGCTGTGCTGCTGCTGCTGCTGCTGCTCGTCGGTCGGAACGGTGCTTCAAGTTTACGGTAGTATCGCAATGCCAGTTTCACGCTGCGGCACTGATTAGGTAAGCTTTGCCGATTCAGAAGGTTCGGAAGGAGGTGGTGGAAAAAAAAGAGAAACCCGGGACACTTCAGTTAACAGTTTGCCGCACGCCAACCTCAGCCGCGGGAAGAATTAATGCCTGTCAATGTTTTCGTGATAATAATTCTCACTGTATTTCTTCCGCTGTGCTGACGGTTGGCAGGGACGGTTTCGAGCTGTTTCCACAACCGCATTGACGTACAATTAATCAGCATCGACTGTCAGCGGG
Source organism: Anopheles arabiensis (assembly GCF_016920715.1). Classification (NCBI taxonomy): domain Eukaryota; kingdom Metazoa; phylum Arthropoda; class Insecta; order Diptera; family Culicidae; genus Anopheles; species Anopheles arabiensis. Next base: position 84,106,050 of record NC_053517.1, on the reverse strand, counting down.
AGCAGCTTCATTGAATCTGTCGTTTGTGAAATCATTCTGCTGGATTTTCCTGGTGAGTGACCAACAAACTGGGTGGTAATTAGGGAAGTGAGTATTTATGACACCTTTTTATTGTGCTTTTGAGAGGTGTTGTGTTCTGGAAAGTAAATTAATTATGGGTTTGGAATTTTTGAAATTTTAGCCACAAAGGCACAGTAAGAGGTTTATGTTACATGAGATTCTTTATGAATGCTCAAACATTATCGTACGCTGAATGATTTAAAAAGGTAACATTTTAATTAAATTGTTTTTTGACTGACCTTTCCATTACCAGGTTACAATACGACCTGTCCGATAGGAACTTTCTGACACCGGAATCTCCCTGAGGACCACCGGTAACTATCGGTACACTTATTTATCATTTTTCTACAGCTCCGCTCTACGAGTCCAACCCAACTCCCTGCCGAACACTATAAACTTGCTGCAACATCCATCGATACCACCGCCAAACCCGGTGGGACTATACATTTGATCATAATTCATTTCACGACCCGACTCAACCGTTTCCACCGTATCGTCCCCAGACCTGCCTCGTGCAAACACCCGGCCGGTATGCTGTACCGTTGGAGAAAAAGTTCGCCAACTTAATCCCAATCCAATCGTGAAAATGCTACTTTATTTCGTGTTTCCTGCCCATTGACCAGGGCCATGGTTCGGAACCTGGGGGTGCGGTACCGATAACGAGTGTAAGCGGATGAAAATTAACTTCCACACACACACACACACACACATACATACTAGGGGTGGCGGGCGCAGGCATTTCAATGAACGGTTCAAAAGGGACCAATCCCCAGCTGAAACGGGCCGAAACTATATGCGTGAGGTACACCAAATACAGTTCAACCAACAGAAAAGAAACAGAAAACCAGGCGCTCACAGTCTAAAAAGTATGCCCATAAATATAGCTTTAGAAGCGTGCCCATGATCACGGCTTCCAATCGGCACACTGGTGAGCGGAGTGTGCTGCTGAAGCGTGTTTCGGAACCAAACCGGAGCTGGGAAAGGTGAAAAAGTCAAAACATCAACATAAAGTAAAATGTGATGATGAGGGAAAATGTATGAACGGTTCCGATAACCACGATCAAATCTCGATCTTTTTTAGTGTGTGTGCTTTTGCTCAATAACCGGCATCTGCCGGAAATATTTATGAAGGGATATGGTAAAAAGGTGCCACAATGTATGCTGCTTTGGCTTTTTGTGTTACTGAGTTGGTGGTGGTGTTAAATCGATTCGTTAAGGCGATAATAGTAATAGTCAAATAATTCTTCTCTTCTATTTGCAAGTTGTGAGTGTTCAACCCTTTTTTGAAACTAATATTTAATGGAAATTCTTATTTCCTGAAGAACTAGCATAATTGAATAAAAGATAACATGAAAAAAATACAAGTTTGTTGATTCTGTACTGAATCGGATTAATACAAGCTCGGTTTTAAAACATCTCAATATCAAGTGAAATGGCTAGTGTTTGAACAGTTTTTTTTGTAGACTTAAGCTGCTAAATTTTAAAAATAAATGTAGCCTTCTTCTATTTGACGTCCTACGTGACATTATTTTTCTTTATTTCTATTATTTTATTAATTACAAACATCTTGGGCTAAATAAGAACTGAATATAGGACTTAAAATAAATCTTAGAAATGAAGAGAAAGAGCATAAATTTAACCTAGCCTGACGCTTAGCGCCTGACACACGACTATTAGCGATACAGGGAGGACCTGTGCTGCAAAATATTACTGTCAATATCATAAAAATAATATCTGAAAAGAAATCTATGTCAGCGTCACGTACTCAATTGTGACATTCAGAGGTGATGCACAAACAATTGATGTGATCAGTACATACTTGGTGACATTAGCAACCACCGCTTGATCAGTGACATTGTTATGACTTTTTAACCACTTGGTAATGACTTTGTCATGAATTTTACTGTAATCAGTTCTCCAAAACTCAGTGTGCCGCAGTGTGACCGCCAATTTGGTGGAGTTTGTATCTCACTGCCATGCTGCATTCGCTTCGGGAGCCCAGATGGATGTCATCTATACCGACCTTAAGGCTGCCTTTGATCGGGTGAATCATCGCTTGCTGTTGGCGAAGCTTGCTCGTCTTGGATTCTCTACCCCTTTAGTGGAGTGGTTCGAATCTTACCTCACCAATCGTCGATATCGCGTGAAAGTTGAATGTATGACATCTAGGGAATTCGTGAGTTGTTCAGGCGTGCCACAGGGTAGTAACCTTGGACCTTTGCTGTTTTCTCTATTTTTCAATGACGTTACTACTGTAGTAAGGGAATCTGAATGTTTATTGTATGCGGACGATCTTATACTTTTTTTCCTGTCAGGTGTTTTGGTGATTGTCTTGTCCTGCAAGCATCGATCGACTCTTTTTCCGACTGGTGTCTGAACAACGACCTACAAATTTCTGTTGATAAATGTTTGTCCATGTCGTTTCACCGTTCTAATTGTCCAATAGTGTTTAACTACTGTATCTCCGGTACACAATTACAACGACACAGTGCAGTAAAAGACTTAGGAGTTACCCTTGACCGTAAACTTGACTTTTATGTGCACCATAACGAAATTATTGATTGAGCGAACAGAATGCTAGGATTTATACGCAGGCAGTCGAGAGAATTCTCCGACCCACATTGTCTTGTCGCACTCTAAAAATCACTAGTCAGATCCATCTTAGAATACTCCTCAGTAGTTTGGTGCCCATCGTCGTCGTTATGGTCGAATAAGATTGAGTCAGTGCAGAAAAAAATCACCCGTTTGGTCTTACGGTTCACACCCTGGCGTAACGTAGCAGTGAGACCTAGTTATCATGCCCGGTGTTTAATTTTTGGACTCGAGTCTCTCGCTACTCGTCGCGAAACGGCGCAAATCTTGTTTATGAAAAAAATCATCCTAGGAGAGATAGATTCACCGGACCTTTTAGCTAGAGTTAATTTCCACGTACCTGCTCGTATTTTAAGAAACTTTAGGCTACTAAGAGTTGACCAAACTAGACGTGCATATAGCGATAATGAACCTTTGACTGCGATGGCTATTAGATTTAATGCACATTATGACTCTTTTGACTGGAATTCCCTTAGTTAACCTGTTTTTCTTGCTGTGATACTCTGTGTTATTTATTTTGTGCTGATGTTACATTGTACCGTGATGCTTTATGTCATTATAAGTTTAGTTTATAAGATCAGTGATAAGGCCAATGATGGCCAATCACTTAACATTTACAAATAAACAAATAAACAAATAAATGTGCTCAGCGTCATGTGCTCTACTCATGAGAGATATGCGGCGCGTGCGAGTATTCCCAAGCAACATAATGAGCATGTTTTCTCGCTCTGTATGAACTGACAGAACATGACACAAAACAAAGCGAGAAAACATGTTCAATTTCTTGATTGGTACCACACACCTAGTATATTCCAAAAAATGTCGTAATTATCACCGACAGAAAATGTCGTGACTAAATGAGTGTTGGTATCAAGAGTTGGGTGCTAAATAAAATGTCACCAAGTATGTGATTAGTTCACCAACTGTTTGAGTTTCACCTCGGATCATCTCAGTTGTGTACATGAGCTTATTTGAGCTTTGTTTCAGTCATGAGTGTTGGTGACTGAAACATTGGCATTTGGCAGCATTGTTCGCAACCAGAAAAAATCAAAATTATGCCTGCGCCTCTCAAGCATTCGCATAATGGACTGAGTATTAGCAATCAAGTTGCTAATCAAGCTACCTCGATCATGTTCATTGTTTTCGATGGTGATTATCACGAAATTATCATTACATTTTGCAGCACTGGGGAGGACGCATAACGGAAAAAATATTAGGCTAGGAATTTTTTGCAGGGGGAAAACGCTATAGTAAACAATGAAATGTATGAGAATTGAACGAAGTTGAAAATCAAAGTGAAGGGATGCTTGATTGAACGCCAGTAAATATTGATGCAGAGGATCGCATGACCCGTAAAAGGGCGTCTTGCGAGCAAATGAATAAAATTAAGATTCCCCAAAACGTGCATACAGAAAGAGAATTGCATAGGAAGATTAGGAACGTCCGTTGCGTTTAGAAGCAGCCCACTTATAAAATTCGATTGTTCAACTAAACGGCGATCCTGTAAGAGCATTAAATTCAACGGACGGAGTAGAGAGAAAGAGGAGCGTTAGGGCGACCTAGTCTGGTGGCAGTGCGTGTTAAAATTCTTTTGGATTTTGTCGATTCTAGCTATCCAGGCGGCATTAGTTGGACACTACACTATACTAGCATATTCCACTATAGGATGTACTAAACTACAGCACTCCGTGACGGTCTCCACAGGCTTTCGAGACTTTTTCAATACCACACAACCGGATAGTCAGTCTTCAGGGAGGACGAACCATATGAGGCTTGAACTTGCCCCCACTTGGCGGGCATGTTATTGAGTCGTGAAAGTTGACGAATATAATACCAGATGATTGTAATAAATGTAGCCTTTTTTTATAATCCATTCCCCAACGTTAAAAAGAGTCTCTTTAAAATATGAAAAGATACCAATACAAAAAACTTACAAATCAAAGTGAGTGGAAAATTGACTTTAACTTGGGGAGCATATTCCAGTTTTACTTTCTTTATTCGAGGAATTTATTCGTTCTCTTTTCGGAAAATCATTCAAAATTCTATTTGTTTTCGATATTCATATCAACCCCAATGCACAATGCAAGGCTTTCACCACGCAAGTGTATCTTTAGCCGAGCAAAACGTCCGATTTAACAAGTTTTCGTCCCAAAAAAGGAGGTCAATTCAGTTAATCAGATTTCAATCCCTTCCCGCTACTGCAGCAAATGAATCAGTAGTTTCTATCATGCTGAAGATGGAACGCAAAGTATCGAACATTTCGTTGCGATTCAACAAACGCTCCACGAAGAAATAGGAAAGCTCGACACACAAATTCATCACTTTTCACACTGCAGCACAAAATAAAGCATTCCCTCGCAACGGTGCGGGACGACGGAGCAGGGATGATTCGATAAAAAGCAAATTCTGACCCATTTGCGACAAATTTAGTCTCCTCATTCATCTTGCCGCTACGGTGCCATTCGTTGCTGCATGGGTAAGCTGCCCGTGGAGTAAGATCGTGCGAGACATGCAGAGCGAACGGAAAAAGCGTGTGCCCCGTCCCTGGTTCATTTGGTTTAAACGTTGTTACATCATACAATTTGTCGTACGGTGCTGTGTATAGCGCTGGTGGTATCGTCTTGGCGTGTTCAGCTCCCCCGCTTGTGTCTTGTGAGTAAGTAACCCGTTCTTCTTCTGGGATAAAAAAAGTGTTTCTTTTTTTTTTGTTTGCCGTTCCCCCAAGACACAAAATGCACAAGAAAGTCATCCGTGCGGAACGACAGGCAAAAAGGAAACGGCGACGCATGACGCAGTCCTCCTCCGTCGTCGTCGTCGTCGTCATCGTCTTTTGCTCCATTTTGTAAAGCTCATGCAAGAAGAAGAGAGGGAGAAAAGGGGGAACGGTACAACTTCGCATTCATCCGGAACCGAAAGGTTCGCCCGAACCGGTCCCGCCATGTATGAAGGTGAGTGAAGGATGTTTGCGAACCGGTTGTGCTTGGCTGCATTGAATGAAATGGTCCTCCCTTGCTTCTTGCCAAAGGACGGATCAACGTGCGACGACCGGCCAGGTGGCGGGGAGGCGAGAGCATCGGAGTGAGATATAAATAAATAGTTACAAAAGTTTGTCCGTTCGCCTGAATGGTAGCGCCTTCGAGTGAGTTGGATGCTACGGGACACGGGAACACCAGTGCCCAGCGGCGATGGATGCATGTCACTCAGTCAGTGCTGGCAGGCAAGGACATTATGAAAACCTTTCAAAAGGTAAAGTGTGTATGTGTGTAGGTGTGTCGGTTGATTTGTCTAAAGTTGGTGGCAAGAGTGGAGGAAAGCGATGGAAAAGCTAACTACTTTTTGCAGCGGGAGTTACATTGTACAAGACACTTAAAGGGTCACCAGGTGGAAACTGAATCCCAGGGAAATTGTTTTTCTTGTTCGTTAGTCGTTTCGTGTCTTTTGGAGGAAGCTGTTTGAAACTCTAGAATAAAACGATCCCAGAAATATGGGTTTTCATTATTTCTTATATTTCTACTATTATATTTTTTTGCATTGAAACTAATGATGAAAAATTTGGTGTAAAATATTTCTATAATCATGACCAGTATGTACAATACATTCACTGTTTGGTAAAAAAAATACTAGCAATCAACGCGTTTAAATATTTCTTCTGCTCGATTATGCAATTATTTAACATTACGCTCAACCTCCACCCGTAGGATAACTTAAACGACAGGAAACTTGAACCACAACCAAGCTGCCAATATAGCTGGCAAGTGAGTCCGATCGGCTACAAACAGCCCGCCATTAACGAGCAACAGCGCTGCGCAAGCAGCAAATAAAGTAAAAAACAAAAAGTAGCGAAGAAATTGCACTTACCACCTTTCATGATGCTAACGATGTCGCTTCATCTTCCTAGCCGGGGCAGCGCAACAAACGACACTTTACAAAACACACTTGGCTGACTCCTGCACCCGACCACAACATTCACTGTCGCCAAGCTCCGCCCCAAAAGCAGTGAAAAACGTTTACGTCAGGAGCTATCGGGCTTTCCGGGTTTATCTGTAAAGAAAGCGTCAAATGAGACGGTGTGAGAGAGGGAAGAAAAGACAAACGATGAGTGTGGAGAGACGAGCCAGAGCGGTTAGAGTAAAAAAAAGTGTTATTACGAAGCCCGTTTTCTAGTTAAACTGGTAATGATAGTTTATTTGTGGGGAAAAAAAAGGAACGGAATAAACGAATGTACGCAGGACATCGTACAACTCTTAAGCACAAACAAGCAGTCGGCACGATGAAGGATATTATTTCTTTTCCACCAGCTTTAACGGAACACACACACACACACAAACGAAGGACAAACTCTATCATCCGTTGTATGTTTGCCAACGTATATATCATTTGCTCACACCGATGTCCGCTGTGAGCCGCATCTCCCGCAGCAGCAGCCCTTAGCACACATCCGGCCGAGCAAGCGCTGGTTGAGTGGGGGAGGAAATTTTGCGGAAGCATCTGAACGGCAAACGCTTTCACCTAATCCTGGATCTGTGCCCGGGTGCTCCCTCCCAGAAATGGCTACCGGCTGTAGCCCGTTTACCCGTGAGCTGTCGAAAGGCTGACGAAATGCGGCACGATTTGTCGTGTGGAAAATAGTGAAAAAGACAAATGACTGCACTTTTTTGTTTCTTGGTTTTGGCGAGCATTCTCTCCAAAAACGGATTTCTGTAGGGAAAGCGGATCCCTCTCCGTAGATGAATAACGAAATAATGCCTTTGGGAGAAGGAGGCGGAATGGTTCGGGTTCTGCGTTTTTGTTCTACCATGTGTTTGAGATGAGATGTGGTTTCCTGATTTTCCTGGCAAGGTAAACAAACTGGAGAGGAAGCAAAACTAATCGGAGTGTAGATGACGATGAAACAACGGCCAGCACAATGTATGCAGAGCGCACACAGTTTGATGAGAAAGTGGTTTATAATTTGTAGATCAAATATGCACAGTGAAGGAGGGAAAGCGGTGTTCTAGGATGATTTATGGCTGAAATTAATATCCTCAGGAGGTTGTGTATGAAGAAATAGTAGTTCAGCTTGGTTGTTATTCACTTTAAAAAAATGTGTTTTAAATGTTTCTTAACATATCAGCTTTTGAGGGTTGCAAGTGATGGTTTTTTTTGGAAAAATGTGTCAAAACTTTGAATTGATTTCATGTTTGAGTTATTTTACACTATCATAAATTAATATAAAGAGCAATGCTAAATAAATCAGCACCAAACATGGATAAAACCTGTATTTAAGTGCATCTATATAACTTTTAAAACCTTAAAATTGTTGTTATATTATGTTGAGAATGTCAAAAATCTGATTAATCAACCTTTCAATTCGTCGCAATTGATCTTAAGTTACTGAATGTTGAAAAATTAATTCTGAGACTGTTGTCCTCGAGTAATTTTAGGTTATAACATCAAAAACACGTTGATGCTACACATTCGTTGATTAAGTAACAACGAGGGCAGTGCTGCATTCTACTCCTTCTGGTTACGATCTGTTAACTGCTCAGCTGCTATTAGTGTAAGCAAATAGACAACGAACGTTCACCACGACGACCCATGCAGCACTGTCAACCAACGCGGATCCCCGTTGGGCATGATAAAATCCGCTTACAGCACGGTCACCACAAAAGTGAACCGCAGAGACCACGGCTTCTAATTTCAGTCAATTGTCACATTCCAAAAGCCGAGCGAGACCGTTGGACCTTTTAAAAATCCCCGCCACGAAAAAGGGCCCTTCGTTTCACTGCGCTGTTTTTTGGCCCCACGGTGGAAATTGCTCTCGGAGGAGAAAGCGCCATTGCCGCATGTTTCGCACCTGCACGCGTCAAGCCCGCTCGTTACGCTGCGTGACAAAGCTTGGCCCGGATATTAAAGACTCGGCACTGCTTCCACCTGGGTACGCAAAATGGAAGACACCATTCCACACCAACAAACCCATACAACCCATCACCGATGGGGGTAGTTTTTCACCTTTTGGGGTGCGAATGCTAGGCATGCAACACAACGGAATCATTCCTTCCCGTGGGGAGTGGCGATGGTTTCGTGCGGCACCACTGCTACCTTTGCGGAAGGTCTCCAAAGGAATGTGCTTCGACAGGCAAATCCAATCCCCCACCCAGTTGGGTCGTCGCCGGGTGACGCACAGGACGTATCACAACTCACGTGAAGATATCTACAGTTCATCCACGCTCGCGGCGAAAGATAAGTCAACGTAGGCAAAGGGAGTCACTAGGCGGAGTGTGTGTGTGTGTGTGGCCTTGGGCTTTGATTGCAGCCGCCACCATCACACCATCACCATCGTCATCAGCTATTCCTTCCAAAGCGCACAAAACAAACGTCACACACTCGAGCGAGCGCTGCGAAACCACTGGCAAGCAATGTTTTGAAGGATTCTTTGGGCGCACCGGGCACGGAACTGAAGGACTTATGGGATCCGGCTGGGGCGGGATAGAAATGTGACCCAAGCCTGTACTGTATCCATTTCAAGCGTCATGTCGTGTATGCATGCGGTTCGCTTTCGGTACTTGAAATGTGTCCATGAATTCCGTGCTTCGTGGAAAGCAAGCGTTGGGCGTTCTGGCACGGCTTATGTGTCACCCGAGCAGGCCAATCTCGAGAGACGAACGAGATGGCAAAGTGGAAACAGGTTCGTTATGGGCGTGTGTGTGTGTGTGTGAGTGTGTCGGTTAGTGAAATTATATACGAATCAACCATCCCGTTTGAAGGATAAAGAGCGAAAGACACTCCCATCCCGTTTGACGCACACTGGCTAGGAATGGGAAAGGATGATGAAATAGTGTCCCAGTGATCGTGTTAAATCTCGGCAGCCTGTTTGATAAAAACCGGGCAAGACTTTTCGCTCTTTATCTTCCTAGCAGGTGTTATTATCCTTCCCGAACGCATTGTTTGGCTTTCATTTCTGCCTGCTTTGAATGAACAGCCGCGGGCTTCGTGCATTCAACATGGAAACACACACACACACTCGCAAAAACTCCACAGGATCATCCTGTGTCGAAAAAGTCGCTCCACGAAGCACCTCGTGAATTGGCAAACTGCAGCCAAACTGGTATAAAAAAGCGTAAAGGCAAGCTTTCGGCCGGAAAGCACCTTTGTTTACTGAAAACACAGGTTGGATTTTGACGTGCAGGCAAAGCTATATCAACGGCCGGCCAGCAGTCGCCGCTTATGCTTATTTGTTCAACTGTATCACTCTTATGCTTCTCACTGTTGTTTTGTTGTGTTGTTTGTTTTCCCTTTTTTTTGCGGCGTTTTGTTTCTCATTTGAAAGCACTCGACAAGCGCACGATCGCTCGAACTTTATTCTTTATTGGTGCGAAAATTTTTGCTCACACAGCAGCATCACGCGACGGTCGGCTTCAGTCAGCGGGCGTGTGTAATATTTTCCCACTTTCGTCGAAGTGTACCATCCTTCTTTATCCTTGCGCACACAGCCAACACAGCCTGACTTTTCCACCCAAACGCACGCAAACAAATGGAATGCAAATAAAGTTTGAATCGCGCGAGTAACGGACCGTATGAGAGAGAAAGAGTCCGCAAAAAAAACGCGTCGCAAACAAACAGCACCAAACTAGGCCCTTCATGGCATGCGAAACTCGTTTCTGTTATTTCTGCCCACTGGAAACACTTGCAGCAATGCCCACTCTATGTGTCTGTGTGTGTTTGTGATAGTGGGGTATTTGATGAACACAAAAAATACAACAGCAACCATGCCAAGCGGGCGTGGGCGTTGCGTTGCTTTCTGTTGGTTTGAATTTTCATTTCATCGTGCCAGCATTTTTGGCATAGCTCGGCCTTTTGTTGTTGGCGATTGGTATGCATCATGGTGGTCAGTTCCCAAGCCGATCTGTGGAGGCGCTTTGCGTTGGTCCGAACGTCAAGGACTTGTCGGCGGACGTGGGATCAATTGGAGTTGTTTGGGCGAGCTGTTTGTTTGAAGTGCTGCATCATGAATTTTCACACAGAAAATCAATTCACCAGTGATGGGTGGTTGTGGTAGTTTATTTTGGCTTTTGCTGAAGAAAGACAGGACAAAACATTATTTTTGGTCTGTTAAGTTAAAATTGATCAAATGCAGTGTTTCAATTGAGTCAAGGGTTATGTTGATTGTTTTGATAAAACGCCATCTTTGCCAGATTTCAGGTTTTTAGTTCAATCATTCAATGTATCATACAATGTGTGAACTATTCAGAAATAATTTCGATGTTTATATTGGTAAGAAATGTTGTTTGGACTTTATAAAAGATTCAAATGTTCAATAGCGGTATTTCACAGCAAAGTGGCCAAAAATTCATTATTATGTCAAATGAATGAACATTCTAAAGAGAAAATTAAGGGTTTCATAACATAATTTGTGTTATTACTAACGCTGTAAATAAGCATAATGTAACGAAATGACCTTTTGACCTTATCTTCAATTATTGTGATATTTTATCATACTGCTATCATAATTCTTCTTCTTCTTATTCTATTTGGCGTAACGTCCTACGCGGACATGCCGGGCTATACAGGCTTTTGAGACTTAATTCATTACCACGCAGCCGGATATAGTCAATCCTTGCTACAGGGGGACGGTTCATTTTGGGCTTGAACCCATGACGGGCATGTTATCGAGTCGTTCGAGTAGACGACTGTACCACGGGACCGCTATCATAGGTACAGGTAACATATGTAAGTAAAGTCGTAGTCAGTACAAATTTTTCATATTGCATTTTTTTTTAAATGATTGGGCCCTTCACGATTCTAGTAAGTTTTTTTGTATGGAGTTTGACAGTTGGAGGCTGAAATCAAGTAAACACTCCATACAAAGCCGCACACAAAACTAGCCTGCAATTTTCAGACGAGATTATTCAAGCCTCAAAGTTAGAATTGGATTCGAGTACCTGCTCGAAAAATGGCGAAACAAGGTGGTGTTTACATTTACCCCAAGGTGCATTAAAGAGATGAGGTGATGGAATTCAGAATCAAAGTGTATGTAGTCCAGATGGTCTCATAGTATGCATTTTATCACCAAATTTGAATATCACTTTTTGACAGGACTGGTGAAAACTTTTGCTCAAACAAGCTTTCAGGAGGCATGACGAATACACAAAACACTATTAAAATCTTCATTCAGTAACAGAAGCGATACAAATCAGCCTTCTAAATTCATACGCCTTGTGATAAGCCCACCTTTATAGTATACTCACTTAGATAGCTGTTCGAAATCTTCTATACAATGCAAACAGCTGACAGACTGAAATTTCAGCCAACTAAATAAAAACGAAAAGGGCTCCGATGTTGGATCTTTCGAATTGCTTTCACAACAACAACCAAAAGAAATAAACTTGATGATAATAAATTACCATTTTTGAAGTTTATCTTTGCGGAGATTTGCGGTCTTGTCCTGCTGCAGGCCAACCATCATCATCATGCTGGATCATATGAGTTCGAGTACTATCAAAATTGTACGTTTCTTATGAGAGCGTTAATTGAAAATCGTTTATTTTTATTATTATTAGTGTGGAGTCATACACACCAATCATTTCATTGCATTCCTATTGCAATAAGTTTGTACAAATCATTTTTCAGTCAAGTTCTCAAAGAATGGAAAATTATTGTTCATATGTTATGTTTATTTATATACATAGTTTCATTGATAATTGCTCTCGTTGAGCCTTATTGGCGAATTTTCTGTAATATTAAAAAGAATAATTCAAGAAGATGTAACGTGTTATATTTACGGTATGTTGAAAAACTGAAATTGTTACCCTTTGTTCTCATCAATTCATTGAAAAATACCTTTTTCACAACAAATTGTGCCAGTAATGATACATTTACCATATTGATACTACATTTTTTAACAAATAGCGCACCATTCAATTGTTAATTTACCTTTTTTTATTTAAATTTGTTGAAACAATAGAATCATTAGAGCTTAGATTTATGTACAATTTGATCGTTTAGTTACCGTTTAGTAATTGAAATGTAAAGAGATAATTAGTTTTAAAAACTGTAACATTAAAATAAGATTAATGTCAAAAGTAATCTTCATTGATTGCTTGATAATTAAAACAATTGAAGCTACATATTCATAAAAATAAAAATAAATTTAAACTGAAGTCGAAATCATATAAACAAGCAATAGCTTAAGCTCTTTACACATTTACCAAATTATATAAATGCGTAACAAATTACGTAGAGCTCAATATCTTATTCAAAATAGAACGAAAATTGAAGAAAAATGTGACAGAACTATTTGCCCAACCATCCCTACCAGATGGGACATGTCACCATCTAGTCAATGTGATAAATTGAATTAAGTGTTCATCAATGCTTCCACGAAGTGAAGGAAAAATTGTCACCAAGACGACAGTTCAAATACAATACCATGCTTACAAATTCACAAAATCGTTTTTTCCCAAAAAACGGAAAATACAAAGGAATGATTCACAGCAGAAAAGAGTGAAAAATGCAAAAAAAAGAAACACTCTGATCTGCTGCATTGGCACCGTGTGCATCGAAATGCATGAAATCTGTCAATTTTGGCGAGCAGAAAAAAATCCCTGTATTGCAATAGGGAGCAACGGCAGCAACACCTGCCATTTGACTCACTTCCCATATTGCTGAAATTGCATCCTGTCACCCTCTTCAGGCAACCCCGAATAACAGATTGAAGTAGAGCGCAAGACAGAGTGGGAGGACGAAGAATACCCCTTAATAAACTTCACCCGTGTTTTTTTCTTCTTCTGAACGACAAATATGATTGCAAAAGCATTCGTCATTTTGCTTCCCATCTCAGCGCGATTTAGCGTCGGGATTGCAGTTTGAGAGCGCATACCGATGGCACACGCGACACAGCTCCGTTGACAGCCCCGTTGACAGGCGAACGTTTGCCGTCGGGGGCGAACTGCTTACTCGACGCCGCAACGTCAGCCAAACGTTCCGCCACAAGCGCCGAATTGAAGTGATTGATTTTGTTTCGCTCGCTCTCACCTACCATTCGTTGCTGTCGGGGTTCAAAAGCAATTTCACCCACCTTAGCCAAAAAGGTGCAAATGAAGCACTGCTCCGCTGATGAAGGTATGATGTGATCCATCACAATATGGGCAAATTACCGCGAGCGCGGAAAAAACGCGGCGCTGCCAGCAACGGGAAAGCATGAGTTGGGAATTGTTTGCATTTTGATGAATATTTCGTATGATGAATGCAGAAAAAGTGAATATTACTTCAAATTGAATCGTAGCCTCAAGGCGGTTGGAAAATCCAATCTGGAAAAGTATATGTGTGTGTGTGTTTGTGGCCTTTTTTCCGATGGTTTGAGAAGAAAAATGAGTACAGTTTTCAATTACCATTACTGCATAATTTAATTTTCTCCACCATACCCGAAAGGGATAGTTCATGCCAGCGTTGGAGCAGGTGGCCAGCACGGTGTGCGAGAAGCATAACATCACCCACGGGGAAACCGTTCGCTCGCGTAATGATGATGGAAATGAAGGAAACAGTGACGAACTGTGCGTTTCTCTATCCCCCTCTTATCGCTCTCTATCTATCTCTACTTCTCTGATACAGGGTCGCTATTGGTATTGAACGTCTGCCAGAGGTGAAAACGATTGGTTCCAGCCTGCACGCTGGATGCTCAGTCCGTACTAATTGCTTCTCGCTGTAGGGAAGTTCGTATTTTTTATTGCCTCCCACTATTACTATTCTGCTGCGGCCTGCACCTGCAGCAAAATGCTCCCCAGTGTTATTTCATTCCTCTTTTTCTATCAAGTACGAACCCCACAAGGTACGTGACGAACGAATGATTTCGACAATTTTGACAGCGAAAATGTGTCTCAGTGTCGCGCCCGTACCTCAACCCGCGCGTATGTGAGAAAATTAAGATTCAACCCGCGCGAAACGGTCACGAACGGTACCGGCACACAGGGATGGCTGTGTTCCCCTCGTTTCGGGACAGTTGATTTATAGAAATAGACACAGAGGAAAAGCACAGCGGCACGGCGAGATCGGGTGGGAAATTATAACTTATGGCCGATGATTTATTGCTGCAGCTAGAAATTGGCTGCAGCCTGACACTGCTGCTGTTAGTGCACCAGCTGCAATTTTTCGTTCACTTCCACCCTCTCTGGGTGCGATGCTGCCGACTACCCGGCAGCGCTGCGAAATGAAGCGACTAGCAGCAGCAGCGTCATCTGCAAAGGCTGAAAAAAAAGGTTTGCATGCGAGTTGCTGTATCACAAGCAAAGGAGAAAAAAAGCACACATACACTACAGAGAGCTAGAAAAGAATGGAATTAGATCACGTCCGAAGTCGCATCGTCCCGCGTGTGTGTGTGCCGGGTGGTGCATTTATAATATTATTGCGCTTGAATGATTTGCACAGCGGGGCACACGAAGTGCACGGGTGCTGCCATGCGAAGTGACACAAATTAAAACTAGGATGCAGATAAAACAGAGCGCAATGCCTAAAACCAATGAATGCTGGGATGGAAAGTAGCAATAAAAAATACGATCAGCTTTGTGTCTTTATTTGAGAACTTGTCCCAGCTAGGCCAATCATTTGAATGAAAGCGACTGGGCAAACGAACGTAAATTTGAAACAATTTCAGACCTTCATTTAGGCAAATAATTCCACCCATCGCACTACACTACATAATTGCTGTCGTCATAAGCACTATTCAAACAGCTGCTACGATACGCCCAATCTAATTCTGCTCCATAAAATAGCCTCCACACATTCCCACACGCCACACATACAACAGTTGTGTCTGTTGCTGTTTCCCCCGGCCACTCTGCACAAGCCCGAACAATCTGGTCCCCGAAAGTGGCAGCATCCGCTTTCACACTTCACTGGCTTAATTTAATTAAACTCATAAAAGTACTGGTGCTGCGAAGCCCGTGGCAATGTGTGTGTATGCGCACCATTTGACGCGTTTTCTTTAGCAGATTGGAACAGCAATATCAAGTTGAAAGAGCTTTTCTAGGTTTTGTGCGGTGCGTTGTAGCTAACAAAAAGGAACGGACGGTACAATCCATCATCGTTGGGCTCACATACGCTCACATACGTGCGCGTGATGAAGATTGCTAGGAAATTGTGGACAGCACAATGGCCGTGAAAAGAGTGATGCGTGTGGGCCGGTAGAAAATTTCCTCAACGGTTCTTGTCTTATACGAAGACACGAGTCTAAGTTTTTCTAATATTTATCAAACAAATGAGCGAATAAAACAATGCCAGAGTTATCAATTTGGATATTATTCATTTAACGTGTTATTAGGTCCAATTCTTATAAAAAAAGATAAGATATGAACGAGATCAATGTGCATTGAACTGAGACAAGATGTTCAAGATCATTAGAAATTTCCTTTTTACAGCAGCACGTAACTTAAATCACTTTTTCCTCGTTTTTTGTTTGTTTACTGTTTAGGTGACCTCAAAGCTGAATAGGTTAAGTTTTATTAATGATTAATTCTTATGTTGTCAGCTTGTTACTTTTAATATCAGCATTTACATCATCAAATTGTTTGTGTTAATAATTATTAACAACCGATTCGCACAGAAGGTGTTGTTCCCTGTAATTGACGACAGAGGGCCACGCGGTAAACGTCCAACACTGATCGGGCCGAGTACTCCCGAAGGCTCACGATCGGGGTTACGGGAGAGAAGAAAGTTCACTCTTTCGCCTTAGCCCGAGACAAGTGACGGATTTTTTAGCGTCTCTCAATAAAATTCGAACATACAGATAGCTTAAAAAACAATTGTTTTTATTAATAATAATTTACTGTGGGCGAAAGAAAGAATGCTGTTGATAACGTCTCAACAGTTTGTTTGTATTGAGTTTAATTTAATTCATTATAATGAAGTTTTTGAACTTCGATGGTTCAAAAATAGGGTTTGCAATAAGAAGAAAACATTGAAATTAAACATTAAAACAAAAACATTAACATTAATTTTTTTTTACAATTTTCTATTCTTATGATTGCTCAAAAAGTTTGAAGAAAAGCGGTTAATGCAGCAAAACAAAAACACACATTTGACCCATTATACATTCCTGTCCTTTCACAGCTAATTATGTTACACTGTTCACTTTGTTGGCTCAGCAGTCGTAACTTCAAGTCGATTAATTAGACATTGGGTCAGCTTCAAAAGATAATACGCGTTCGCATTCGTACCAATGCGCGCGGAGCGATTGTTTAGCACCGGCACCCTCAATTAGCTATTGTTTTACCGAGAATGAAATGTGAAATTCGTTTGAACCAAACCGCTACCAAACCTCCCCTATTCCTACCCTGCTGGGCGGCATACACACGGGGAGGGAGGCAATAAAAACCGACAAAACGCTTTGAACCACCCGAACCACCCGAGCCGCTACGGTGTACGGATTTCATTTCATTCTCTGACATTCACCACGGGTGTTTTGTTTACGCAAAAAAAAACTGGTAGGGTATAAATCATCGAACGCCAGTTATCGGACTGTATTGGGGGGTATGGGAAGAGCCTGGGAGAGGCTAATGGGACAGCAGCATCGGCAGAGAGCGCACTGGAGATAACATTTAATTAGATCAATATTTTCCCACAGGATCTCATTAAATTTTCAATTCACTCAGCCTTGCGTACAGCACCGAGCACAAAGGCGAGCTGGGAGGGAAGGTTCAAAACGGTACGACGGTACAGAGGCATGGGGGGGCATTAAATGAAATTTCGTAGAAACTCTCCGATCCGGCCACAGTCCGATCCGGCCACAGTCCGATCCGCCATTTGTATCGGCACGGCTCACTCGTTCTCGACGGTCGGTGATCAAAGCATTTCGGACTAATGAATCATTAATTGATTGGCTTGGGCCGAAGCTGCAAGCGTCCAATATTTATACAATCAAATAAAGCTGTAATGGGATGAAAGGTTAATGGTTTGTGTGTTTGTGTGTGTTTGTCTCTTTTTGCTGTTTTGTTGCTTTACGCCCGCACCGACACACACACACAATGAGAAAGGCGTCCGTCGTGCACAAGGACACCAATTATAACTCTAAAGGGAACTCACAGAGTTTCTCATTGTTTGTGCTCCCGGTCCTTGCCGTGCCTTGAAGCGCTCCATTATCACGAATCCGTTTCGGGATAGCGAATTCCCTCGAGATGTGTTATCACCATAAAGCACAATAACATTGTTCTGCTACATCGAACTCATCCTCGCCCTGGAACGTTTATTTAGCACTCCCGCCTGCCAAAACCGCTCCGCTTTTGTGCGTCTCGTGTCAACGTGTGTCAGGATAACGGCAATGCTATGACAGTGTGGAACGAACACAAAACCCCCCGTAGTAAACCATTTCTTATGCGTCACCTCACTCGAGTGAATAATGATTGGAAAATCAGGGAACGGAGCATCCAATAAGCCGGCCTGGAACGGCGTCCCTTCGATTCTTTTTGTTTTCCCTTTTGTCCCTCGCCTTAAAGGAAATGGTGTAGAAAATAATAGGAAAATCGGGCTCCGGTCCCGATCGTATCGCACCCAGCACAGTTTAAACTAACGAACATAATCCAGCCCTCGAACACATACACAGCGGGCGCCCTTCTGCCTCCGCCCCCTCAAAATCAGTGTGTTCAACAATCCATATTATTAAAATTCAAAGCAAGCTGCCTTGTTTGCAAAGTGCGTCATCACTATTTGACCTTCCAGCTTTCTTTGTGTCCTACGGCACCCCCCCCCCCCCAACTCAACCCCGAAAAAATGATTGAATCCTGTGGGAGATAACTGGATGTCGGTACTCGTGTCGATCTATCCTTTGTTTGCGTACCGAAATTGAAAAGATAAAACAAGAAACTCAACATTAGCGACGACTCTCTTGCCGAAAATCCGCTTAAAAGTGTTTTGATTTTGATGTAATCCCATTTAACAAACGCGAACTTCTTGCACGCGCTGAGCTTTGACTGGGAGGACCCTCACACATTCGGCACTTCCAGTGCGCGCCAATCCTTCAATGGCTTTGTGTGTGTCAGTGGATTTTACGCGAATGGTGCCTTCCGCAAAGGACGTATCTTTGGGACCGTGTTGCTGAGTGTTTGAGGTTGAAAGAGAAGGGGAAAGAAAGAAATAATAGATCAAGCTTCTGACTCAATACTATACAACACTGGCGTGGGGATGAGAAGAGAGACAGTGTGAAGGAAGAATTTGTATTTTAGAAGCTTTCGAGCGTCCTCCCGACCATTCACAGCCATCAGCACACAAACGAAGACACACCGCGCGTTCACTCACACACACATAGACACACACACACACTGTGTTCTGGAATGGTTGGAATTCATTGCCACTGCTGCTGCTGCTGTGGTAAAAATTCCATTTACGCCAATTCACACAGCCACAAACGCACACAGCGACTCGCATCCCGTTCCCGCCCGCCATTTCTCTTTCTTGGGTGATGGAAAGAATTTTAATAGGAAATATTTGTTATTCAACAAAGCCAGTTAAGTACTGGCACACGCACGGTCGGTACCGTGGTGCGCGCAAATGTGGCTTTTCCACAGGTTCCGGACACCCCCAAAATTCTTGGGAGGTTCTAAAGTGAAGCAGTCGTTTCAAAATTTATTAAATTATTATGCTTCACATTACGCCACGGAGAGAAAATGGCAGCGCCGGAAAGGCCTCCTTCCAGCGCGTCATTACCGGCCAATGGATGTGTTTTTCGCGGTACCGGTGTGTCTGTGAGCCCGGTTTGTGTGCGGTGGCCATTCCCACTCCGATTCAGTTACCCGGGCGATAAATCTGATTAAATTTTGTACATTTGTGTGACGGCCTGTGTGTGTGTGTGTGTGGGTGTTGTTGATTGTGCTGAGGAATTGAATTATGGTTCACGTTACAGACTCTGAAAGACGAACGACATGTTTTTCGTCCAATTTGTGGGTGCTACATAAAATAGAATTATTCAAAGGAGTTTTACACGCGGTTATGGTTAATGATGCTTTGCCCGTACATAAATTTCGTTGGACGCAAATGTGATCGTTTGCAATTATGACTGACAATGAGCAGAACGCTGAAAATCCACCAGCACCACAGTGTGTGGGAGAGTAATTAAAAAGACTTATTAAATAAAGTCATTTGGTCCATGGAATTAAGCATTTCACAAACAATTCATGAGTCAATGAAGTTATTACTCGCTTTGACAAAATATTACCGGTGTTTTAGAGTAAACAATGACAATTTACAGGAGTTTCGGATGCATTTTTGAGGTATCTGAAAATTATGATCAATGAGCAACTCTCACGAAAAAAGGGCTAACTGCATCAAATCCATCTCTATTTTGTTTGGAACGAATTGAGTGTGAATGAAATTGGATCGGTATTACACCAGCGTTACAGTTGAATCTCGTGCCATTTGCTTCGAAACGCGTGTCTTTATTTGCGAATCGCATGCCACTATTATCAAATGCGTGCCTTTACAATCGACGGGTTACTCGGCAGCATGGTACACACAAAGTAGCGAAATCAACTTTAGGCTGGCATAAACGCGAAGGTTGTTAAGTCAAGAATAGGAATCATCGTTTTTTACACATTAGTTATTAAAAATAATAATAATTATTTTGAGTTACATGACAATAACCTCTCTCAATTTCCTCTCTCCCCTTGTAACAAATCGTAACGTTTGACGACTCTCCCTTTCCCTAATCCAGCGATCGACGAAGTGCGACTCTTTGGCATCGAGATGGCAGCTCTTTCAGTTCACATATTTCATAGAATTTTCTTATATTTTTATTGTTGGTTCAACAATTTGACTCTTCACGTGAAATTCTACGAACATTATTGTAGAATTTGGCTCTTTCGGTGATAAAGTTTGCCGATCACTGTTCTTACCTATCAGCGTTACGTAGTTCATGGATGACATTTTAAGCAAAGTTTAATAATTTGTATGCACTATTAGAATTAAACTATGATCTGAATTATTTGATTTATTACGAAAAACATTATTGACATTATTGATGTATAATACTGTTTCATCTTTTATTATTGTTTTCATTTTTAATATTATTGCTATTATTATTGTTATTATTATACACCACGGCCTGCTTGAACTGTCTAGTCAAAATATTGTTTTTATTGCTCTTTTTTTTTAATTTTAATTTTATTTTTATGTAATATCATTAATTTTATTGTAAGGAAGAAATAATTGTTATAAGGAACAATAATTATTTTTATTTAAAAAAATGTTATTTATAATACTACTTTTCAGATAATGGGAACTCGACGTTTGCACTACATCAAAAAACCCAATTTGCTTTGTTTCGAAATGCTCATCATTAAATCTAGCAATATAATCTTATTAAATCCATGCCCAAAACCGTTGCCGCGTTGCTTTGAACTGCTTGATATGGCTCTGAATAGTAAACCTCACAAAGACTCGCACAAACCACCAGCCTTCAGCTAACTTTCGCCCAGCATTCGCCCAGCGACGGCACGACACGGCTCGACTGCACACCGAACCATCCACCTGCTATAATTACGTGCCAACGTGTAATCAATCAAACCTGGCACTACCGCTGCCGGTGTGCAAAAACCATTGTAATCCGAAGCACCGGGCACCGTCTTCACCGATTATTACTATGCACCAGCACCAATGGTGCCGGGAATGCTGCTGCTGCTGCTGCTGCTCCCCAAAAAGATAGACGAACCGTAGTCGCAGTTGAAGCGGAGTAGACAAGATAGCGCAGCAGCTTTGCGAACAGTACTAGCTTTGAATGATGAGTGGTTTTTCACCGAAGGGAGGGAGGGGGGGGGGAGACCGTGTCAAGAGAGTGGAGGAACTCTGAAAGGAAATTCTACTCCCCATTCGAGCAGCATTCCACATCAAAGCTCGTCCGGTTTTGGAAGCAGCACCGCAGAACTGAAGCACCTCCCTTGCGTGTGTCGTGACTGAGTTGTTGGCTTTCCGTGAGTACGCTCTGGTTTTAAATTATTCTTTTACACCAAACTTAACATTTTACACCCTTTCACCACCACCGCCTGGGCCATTAGTCCTACTGAAAAATCCCCAAAAACACTCGATCCCGTCTGCGTCCTGCACACCACCATCAAGGTTTACGGTTTCACTTTGTTGTGGCGTTGCGTTCCGTGCTGTGGGTTGATAAATGGGCTTCGAGAAAGTATTTAGTTACCGGCTCACCTTTCTCACTCTATACATATCTCTCTCAGATAAAAAAGGGTTTCCTGTAGGGCTGATAGCACCCCCCTCCCACTCCCCAACACACATCTGCAGCATAAAAAAAGCCCATCTCCACATCTTGAAAGCTTACCCCTCGCTCCTTTGATGAAGTGGTAGAGAATGTTTCGAATGCTGCAGAGGGGGACGAAGAAGCAATCGTTGCGATAGCACGGTTAACAAGGCTTAATTTCTTTTCCGCCTTTTTTTGTGTTTCAATTGTGAGGCACCCTCACAGTCTATTTTGGTGAAAAGAAGAGTGGCTCCGAATTCACGTAGCGGGTAAATTTTTTCCCCTGATCTGGTGAAAACTTTCGGACGATAAAAGCTGAACAAGATAGATTGGCTTTCCGATTTTATTTTTTTTTTGAGTGGAGAGCATCATGACCATGGTTAAAGTAAAATTCTTAGAAAGGTTTCACGCTTTAATCTGCACCACAACAACGAAATAGATTCAACGTTCGAAGCACGTTTAGCAAACCTTCGATCCATTTTTTATGCATAATCGAATGAATCACATCTACAAAAAGCTGGAAGAAGCCATATGCAAAACACAATGGTAACAGAAAACAAACTATTTTGAAAGTTTTTTGTGTTTATTCACTCTCTTTCTTTGTGAAAACATATAATTGATTACATTGCACTGATTACACTGCAACTGTTACTAATTAACCCACGCACACAAACAATCCAAAAAAATCTCCTACAATTCGTACAAACTAGAGCTGCTCCAACCGTGAAGCAATTAGAAACAACGCACAAAGTGCGGATTATTTCGAAAAGTCGAATTTATTTTATTTTCGCTATTTTTGGTCCATGTTGTGGCTGTGGAGGATTAACGCACGGGGAAAGTAGAAAAAAATAACAAGCCAGCTTTCGACTACGTTTCCACTATGTCTAGTTAGACTACAGCTCTCCTCACTAACACTAAACAAACCCTACACCGCGCTATTTGCGTCCCCCTTCCCTCCAGCATTGGTTGTTTGAACACGGGTGGTGGTTAAATTTTTACGTAACCAAATTTATTGCCCTCCCGTAATAGTCCCGTGCGTTAAAGTCTACCTGCAGCTGCTGGGCATGGTTTTTATCGCTCATTTTGCATAAACAATTCACATACAAACACACATACACACACGTGTGCAAACGGTTTGATCTGAACCAGAGATCGGAACCATTTGCGGCTGCTGGGTACGGGAGAAGCAAAAAAAGGCATACAAACGCTAACTAGATAGATGGCGATCGCCCTCATCGTGGGCCTTGTTTTTGTTGCTGCTAGCCCCAAGCCTGGATCTGGTTTGGACTTCTACTTTTGTGTAGTTTGTTGTTCGCTCCTTGGAAGAAAATTCTGCAACCAGCAACTCCATAAATCAACTGCACGAGACAGAGCCTGTGTGTGTGTGTGTGTGTGTGTGTGTGTGTGTGTGTGTGTGTGTGTGTTTGGCAGCTTTTTGACAGCCAAAAACACCTCCACCAGATAGTTACCTCCCTTTCGTTGTTATCAAGAAGGCGGACAGTGTGTACAGTACGTCCCATCAGTGGCTCTCCAGTTCTTGGTGGAGAATCAGCACACTCAGCCACGCTGCCTGCCTGGTACAACAAAGCTAGCATGTGTGGATGTGAGCTACGTGTATGTGTGTGTGTGTCTTCTTTTTGAAGACTTCCAAGCATGGTGCACCCGCGTGCGTTGCAGGAGCAAGAGATTACTACTCAATTAGAACTCCGCTGGACTGGCTTTGCATGTGAGCGCACAAGCGCAAGTAGAGCTAAGTCCAGTGAAGCCGTTTTTGTGGCACCAGCAGCTTTGCCGGGGTGTTGTACGGCAAAAACTAATCGGTTTCTGCCACTTCTTCCCCTTTGCCGCGTGCCAGCTCGGTTAGCTCGTGGAGCATGGACACGGTACGATGTGTGATGAGCGCGAATCGTTCCGGCATCTCACGCGAGTGGGATTATTATTTAATTTCGTTCTCTGAACCCGACAGCAAACAATGGGGATGGTGGGGCGCGGTTTTTGTAAGCACTACACCGGCAGGATGAAGCCAGTTGCTTTGATCGTGTTGTGTAAGGGCAGGGGTTTTAAAGTTTTCGCACACAGAGAATGGGAACGTGGTTCGGTATAATTTGCTTGCTTAAAAATGAGGCTAATTAGAAACCAAAAATAATTGGTTTGGATAGCGGCAACTTTTAGGTTCATGATAGGAGTAAAATTGTGTTTTTTATGTTTTGATCAAGTTAATAATTATATTGCAGACAAGCTTATCAGACGTATTAGAATTTCGACGTCCAGTTGATGGGATTTTTAAGGAGGGACGAGTATGGCTTTATTGCTCATGATGTTTTGTAATAGAAAAACATCACTTTATGTTTCACAGTTTGAGACTCTATTTGATGCGTTTCAGACAATTGAAACTAAAAAAATAGTTGATAAAACATTTGATACTCAGCTGTGAAATTGTTATTTTGTACCATTCAATAATTAAAGCTATTTTAGTATTTTCCAATAAATATTATTTAATATCTAAGATAATAAAATTAATTCAATTATATAGCAAATCAAAGGGAAACAAGAGCTTCAAGCTGATTGTTTAAATTTTTTAACTGATTGAACGATAAATGAAAGCGTTTTATAGTATCGTACTAGTGTTGTATGGAATTCGACTGTTGGCGGTTGAAATCATGTCAACAATCCATACAAAACAACACACAAAACTAGCCGGCTATTTTCAGCCTAGATTATTTCAGCCTCAAGGCTAGAATAATATTCAAGTACCTGCTCGAACAAATGAATTTCCATAGGAACGGATCGTTTTTCATACCAGCACATACGTAGCAGGCATTGGTCTCCCAATCGAAGATGTTCTGTAGAAGCAAAGATGGATGATAGGTCGTTCAGATTTGATACAGCTTGCAATAAGCAGTTTTTCGCGTGTTTGAAGAGCCTTTCGTGATTAAAATAATGGTTTTAAAAGTGCTTTGTTTATTCGTGAAGATAGCAGAAAGTCTGTTCTAGCCAAAGTTTTATTTATTTATTTATATATTTATTTGGTTATACTAACAAGCAATGACTGGTATACATACACTTTGGAAATTTTTATGTAGGGATTGACAGATGTCTCCAGCAATGTCGGCCAGCAGAATTTACACAAATCAACGTTCTAAATACATACACCTTGGGGTACGCCCACCTATATATTATACTCACTTTGATAACTGCTCGAAAACTGTTATACAATGCAAACAGCTGACAGGCTGCAATTTCAGCAAACGATCTTAAAAGGGAAAAGGTTCCAATGACTGCTACAAATAAACTCATCTTTATGATTTTCTAGTAAATACAAAGAACTCCTCGAATTCTTTGGAGCTTTATTACATGTACATTTATTCAATCTAAAGTTGCTTTGATCTATTGATACTCAGTGGAATATACCCCCTCACCCCTCGTTCAAACGCTTATCAAAAGTGCTTCAATTGCCAATCCACCGTCACAACGACAAAAGCTCCGTCACGGATGGCAGACAAATTGGTCCGGGCAGGCTCTAAACATTCCTTTCCACACAGTTCCAAACCCGTTCAAAGAACGAAAACAAAGCCACTTAACGAGAGAGAGAAAAAAAGCGAACCCATTCCAGTGTATCAAAGGGTGCTCAGCCCAAGGGTGCGTGTACGGTGGCCACTAGTCGCTGAGCTGGAAAACCAAAAGCTAACGCCATAAACCCAGGGCTAAAAATTGAAAAATGAAAGCTTACTCCCAAGCTTACTACCACCCCCATCCCCAACATCCCGCCAGTGCTTAATTAGTTCACCATGGCGACACGGTTCGGTGGAGAAATTATCCGGTTCCAGATTACCAGAGAGACTTTTTGAAATAAAAAACAAAAAACCTCAGTGGTCGATGTGACGGAGCAGGCAGGGAGTGGCATTCTGTGTGAATGTGATCCTTTGCGTTTCGTTTGCTGCCTTCGTGGGTTTGTTGCTATTGTCGTTGAGGGTAGGGGGCGATGAGCGCAATGAAAACTCTTCCCACACGAGCCTAAACGTACGAGCAGGCCAAACGAAGCGTGTAAACCTTGGCCAGGCACAGTAATCGACCCCCTGTTGGAGCCTCCGGGGCAGTTGTACGGGGAAGGAGTTGCACGGGAAGCACTACACCTCATCATCCTCATCGTCATGATCATCATCATCATCCCCAGCCAGTGCCATATCCACACTTACACGCGTGTAGGAAGTCCGGGAGGAATGTCGGGCGAATAGCTTTGCAAATTGTAGCACCAGCACCAGTTCACTCACCCTCCCCCCTGCATAGCAACTGCATTTATAGTTTCACCGTGCCGAGGCAAAGGAACCTAATCCCGGCCTCGTTTTGAATGTTATCCCCGAAGCTCTTAATCCGCACGCCTACACACAGTGCCAGCTCTATTTAACCCACTCCAGCTCTAAAACTGTGGCTTGAGCTTTGGCAAGAGAAGAGAAACTTGGGAAAGAGCGGGAAAGAGAGATACAAGTAAAAAAAACCCACACACCGACGTCGTACCGACGCATCCCAGTGCCATTTCGCAAAACCGTTCCCAACGGTGACGTGAGACAATACAATTTTAATGAGCTTTCAGCTTTTCGGTCGTTTCGGTCGCGACCGTTTCCTTTAGAAATGAGCAGAATGAAAGAGAGAGGGGCTGTGGCCGTGTGCCGGGAGTTTTACAGCTAAGAAATTGCGCTAGTCGAGGAGGTTGAGGAATGGAGAAGTTTGCAAAAGCGGCGGTAACATGTCGCCTTGTCACTCTCGAGAGCGTGTCATTTCAGCAGGACCAAGTCATCATTTCGTCAACCGGGACCAACGGGCACCGTTCGTAACTTGGGCCCAGTTTTATGGGAGGGCAATTCACGAAAGTTCTGATGTTTTCTTTTTTCTTTTATTTCTTTTTTTTTTGCCATTCCCTTCAAACCTCCGCTGGGGCTTTCCATTGTCCACTTGGTCAATTTTGTTTGCCGGCTTGTGGTGGAACCGGCCCATCGTGTATTACAGCGGCCGTGATTTTCTAATTAGGATTATTCTCCACTTCCATTATAATTTCATCAAACCGAGTACCGAGCGAGGAGCGGAGTTTGCGACCTGCTCTTAAGTTTATTGCTGCTTCGTTGAGTGCGTGTGCTTGTTTTTTTTTTTTTTTGGACGACCATCAAGCGAAGACATCATCTCCATCGTCCGACCGAAAACATGATGACTTTCTCCACCCGGGAATAGTCACGGAAATTGTGACGAATGACTGTCCACATGTCAGAGAACGAGCAAACGGGACGGAGCTACATCAGCTTCGCTGCTCCTCGGGACATTCTCGGTGAAGCTTTCCACATTTCTTTGAAGAGGTACTGCCTTGCTTTGTTGTACATAAAAGCCGAAACCTTTCCCTGTGCGGAAGCGCCTTCGATGCAAAGGGCCACACCGATGGCACACTGGACACACAGCCGGGGTTTCAGCTTAAGAGCATTGGGTCGTTTGAAGCGAAGACGCACGGCATCGCACTCGGGAATTTAAAGGCGAGCGTCTCCATTGTCACCTCCAGCTTTAAGATGTACATACAACGTGCAGGCTCTGCTTTCAACTCCACCGGGCACCTTTTTGCCTGAGCAGGGACCTCGGCACTGGATCCTGCTTAGTTGGGATGGAATGGATCGTATCATAAATAAACTAGATAGAAACTTGTCCCATTCTTTGGCGTCGCTTCCGGGATGGCACAACCGAGAGCCGAGTGTCATTTCTATTTTTACGACTCATGCGACTATCCCAGCGAAACGTCCCGTGTTCCGTGCTCGAGAACACGAAACAGACACAGGATCGGAGTCTTTTCAGCCGCACCAAGCACACCAACCCCACGCCACCCTCCAGCAAGGAACGGGTTTCGGGAAGATGGCAAACTATTGCGCAAGGATCTCCATCCCCGCATTTTGCCGTTTCGTTGCTGGCGTAGCTGGTGTAGCACGCAGGGGAGTTTTTGAATACAATTGTTGTCGTTCTTCTATCATCATCGGCACCAGCAGCAACCCAATCTGCTGGCCTCAGCTGTCCCTTTCGGTGTAGCTTCATCCACGCAAAACCCGGCTGGCCTGCTGTGCGCTCTAGCTCTTGCAAAGTTACGTTCTAAAGGATGGTGCGCGAACCTCCAGGAAGTCACACCCGGAAAGTCCGGACAACGGGTTTTCTAGTTCAGAGCTTTTGAATGGAGTGGAAGTGGCGAGTGCGGTGGTTGGGAAGGGCGAGGGAGTGAGTAAATGATTGTTATTATTATTTCAACACCTTTCGCACGAATAATGACGCACTAAGCGTTGAGCGGAGGCGTGGGACTTTTATGCGATTTTATACGCCCGGTGAGCTGGTGCCGGTGTAGGGCAATGGATGGACAGGGACAGTAGAAACGTGGGTGGGCGCTCGCATCTGCAACAGACAGTTATGAAGACCTTTTCCGTGTCCAACCGGCGCATGGAATGGCCGGTCGGGATGTTCAGAACGGAAGTAGTTTGTCGCGTTCGAAAAGGGAAGCGGGACGCGGCCTCGATTCACTCTTTTAACATGCACTAAAGCATGAATTTCTTTATGTTGTTGATATATTTGGGAGCACATTCAATCACATTTGGGTACAGCTAGTACATTGAAAGCTTTAAATAAATTAAAAAAAATACGACGTTCGTTATTTGGTTTTATCATAAATGTTTTTATTTTATTTTTGGTAGTTTTATAAACGAATTTTGAAACTAAGCTTTATAAGTGCCCGATAAAATAAAATAAAAAATGGTCAAAATAAACCAAACAGCTTGTCAGCTGCAAAAGAGCCCAAACAAATATTTAAATTTTAAACTTAACAAAACACAATACTTTCTCCTTCATTCATCCAGTTATTGTTTTACCTTGTTGAAAGTAAGTCAGAAATTCTGAGCTTTTTACCAATTTGAGTTTTTAGTCGTTTGTTGCGAAACTATGCCAAATTTTCATGTTTTGTCAATTGTGTGCATTTTTTACCTTCTACACTGAGTAGCTTGTTGATAATGTAAATCTTGCTTTTTATTTGCACTTTTTAATGCATCAACATATGAATTGCTTTTTTATGCTAGGCATCTACTATTAAAATGACTAAAATGACATGGAGACGCCTGGTTGCTGACTAACATCATAAAACATTGTAACGTTTATCCCTTTTTCGATGGTACATTGCCTTTGTAACGTTAAACTCTAAAAGAGGGCAATTTAATTATCTTTTATTTAATTTGCTTCCTAAAGTCATGCAACATAGATCCCATCATCCCACCAACTATCAAACTCTTTCCACCGATTTAACTCTTGCTGATGTTTAATTACGCTCCCAGCTTTGCCACATGCGTAAAGTAAGCTAAACAAAAAACAAACCAGTTCCAAAAATAGCTAAATCATGATGGATCATCGTAATTGTGCGGAAAGTTAAGATTATCTTTCCGAAATTGGAGACAGCAGGGGAATAAATACTTTTTGGGTTGCATTGTTTGCCAAGCGTAGCAAGCCAGCAAAAAAGAGTGGAAACCTCCGCCACCAACGATTGAAAACTTAAAAGCTGTAAAGCTGCAAAAAGATGGCAACAATCTCCTTGCTGGTTGCAGCCACACAACAACAACAACAAAAAATTCACCAGCCTGATGAGGGTCATTAGGTAATTCAAATAAAACAGCCCGCGAGCGAAATGGAGCTCAGCTTTCTTTTTAAGTATCTTCCCTCTTCAAAGACGCAAAGCAAACTAACCTTCCAGGACCCAATAAGAAAAGAAAAAAAAACAGGCGAAAGGCAACACAAGAAAAGCTCACACCCTGTCCACGGCGGATTGAATGTCCACTTTTGGCTTTCAGCAAGCTACATGCACCGTGAGTCGGTGAATGGATAACGCAAAAAATCGGGCCGGTAAAAGAAGCAGCAAAATTAATTAGAAAAGTTTTTGCCTTTTCCACCACGTCTTACAATCAGCAGCGTGGAGTAGGGAGCATGGAGGGGTGGGCAAATAGGGAACAGCAAAAAAAGCCCCATCTCAACCTTCTGACCAGTTCAATGGCACCGTTCCTTTGGTTTTCGTGCTTCGTGCGGTGCGAAGGAGCGGAATGAATGAATTGCACGTTCATTGCACGGACGTCATCGCTCGATTGCGAATCTTGAACATGGGATTTTCGCCTTCAGCAGTGCGCAGTGTTTTTATGCGATAAGGGAGAAACAGCAACTACCTGGCACTTCGCACTGGCAGGGAAGACAAAAAGTAAACAACCACATCGGCATCGGGGTACGTATGCATATTTTTGCACAAAACGAGCTTCTACTGCTACATCAAGGCAACACCTCTCGGTGTGTGTAGATCGAAGCAGGGGGCACATCTAGACCTTGGCCTCGGGTTTGCCGTTTGTGTTGGTTGTGTGTTGATGGGAACTTACTTCCAGGCCCAGGGATTGTTTACAAAGTTCCGTTCGAATCGTTGAATTTTTCGACGCAATTAACATATTTTTGCATTTTAAACTGTGTGTACTTTGCCCCATCTGAGCGCCATAGAAGATGGTTGAAATGGTAATGCACTACCTCTGAGTGGGAAAAAGAAAGCTCTATTTTCACCCCGGGAGTCACTCGAGTGGGACATGAAACACACTGTCAGAAACTGCTGGCAGAAACAGTTTCATCGAAGAAACAACTTCATAACATAGCAATAACACAGCAGCAATGAATTGGCAAACTATTTTCTGCACACTTCAAAGCATAAGCAAACTATTTCCATAACCATCGTTTGCAGAAAAACTCAGCTACTTGCCGTCTTTCAGAAGCCTTACAGTACACGAACGTTCCTTAAGGTCAGTTCCCGGCCACGCTCGTGCACTCTAATCTAATTAAACATTCCTTCACGCTCAAACAGTTGGACGGAATGAACACATTTGCCAGCTGGTTCGCTGAAAACGGAGGGCGTGAATCTTCAGAAACAACTTGGCCCTAAGAAACTGCCCCCGTAAGATAGACAGAGTCACTATTCCCGTTGACAAAGGCACACCATCCTTGACTGCGGTTCAAAAGTCACCGACAAAATCACGTGGTAATGATAGCACTACCAACGGTTGTGGTGGTGAGGCATTTGTGCTGGGAACCTTTACTTCTTTTTAACCCCCCCCCACACACACACACACACACACACACACACATTCAGTTTGGGTCGTAAACAGCTGGTGGCAGCCGATGAATTCATAAAACACCAGGCGTCTCCATATTTTACGGCTGAACCAAAGGGGACATTTTTTCCGTTTCTTCAGCCTTGTTTCCAAGATCGATGAAAATAATTATAAGGAAATTGTGGTTTGATTAATTAATTTGCAACTCAAAACATTTAAATGAAGGTTTTTTTCAATGAAAAAACTAATAAAATGTCAAAATGTCTAACATTGCAACAACATAGCTGTTACTTGGAACAATGTCACCCCATTTATCGCCTCTTTTCTGCACTCTGTAGATTTATGCTTTCTTCAAAGCACTTTTTCTAATTTCCAACAAGCAGCATCAGAACAATCAGCCAATCAGACCAATGATGTCAGCTTCAAACCGAGTGAACCAAACCTGGTAAGAATCCCCGCGACAGCAACAGACGGTTCGTTGGCACAGATGTTTCGTGCCCTTGTGTATGCTGGAAGCTTGTGAGCGACACGAAACATCGTCAGCAAAGCACGCGCTTCAAAAGATGGAGCGCATGCGTTCATGAAAGCCTGTTCCAGGGCAAACGAAAAAAGGCCCCAGTTACATGTTTCTTCAAACTTTGCACGTCCCAACAGATCTTGATCCGTTTGCTTCCGTGTGTATGTGTTCTGTTGACAAGCCGTACGCGTTTTCCACAAACAAACGCATCCCTACAATATGTTACCAGTGGAAACACACACACACACACACACACACGCACAGGAAAGAATGCCACCAGACCATTGAGCTTGCGGGAGCAACACGACAAGAGTGATGCTTTCGGTGCCTGCTCTTTGAATGTCGTTATTTATTGTGGCGCCACATTGTAGCCGCTCGGAAATGCGAACGCGTTGCGTTATTAATTCACAAAATGGCCAATGTGTGAAAGCGACGATCCCGATCCCGTCGGTTGCGTGTAGAGATAGCACAACAGGGTAGAGTGTGTTTCGAAGCTTCGCATTTCCCCAGGCGCATTTGGAGGGGCGTTTGCTGCGTGGCTAATGGTTTCACCGCGTGCCGAGTGATTTGTACGTTCGGT
Organism: Anopheles arabiensis; assembly: GCF_016920715.1. Taxonomy (NCBI): domain Eukaryota; kingdom Metazoa; phylum Arthropoda; class Insecta; order Diptera; family Culicidae; genus Anopheles; species Anopheles arabiensis. The sequence goes on along the minus strand of NC_053517.1, from coordinate 84,073,957 downwards.
TATTGGTGGCGTTCCGTTGTGGGGTCATTATTTGTTCTATTCAATCGCACAAATGCGTTGGGTTTTTTGGGGCCTTTTTGTATTGCAATGAGCGAAATTGGATGCATTGTGATACTGTGATAGCATACATTTCGGGTGGTTGGAAATAGATTGGAAGCAGATGAGGCATTTAGAGAGTACCGAATAGTGATGTGTTCTTTGTAGCGCACCCAGGATTCCGATCCGATTCCGTTTATTGTTAGTCCAATACCGATTCCAAAAAAATCCAAATCACTAGTTCCGCCCAGAGACAACTGGAACCGTTCGGAGTCGAAGTCGTTCAGAGTCGTTCGGAGTAGTCAGCAAAATCCAAAACACTACTTACGAATCACCAAAATCGTTCGGAGTCAGAGTTTCGAGTCGTCCGGAGTTGCTCGTAGTCATTTGGAGTCGTTCGAGGTCGTCCGGAGTAGTTCGGAGTCTTCCAGAGTCGACGCCGACTCCAATCGATTCCGAACTACTCCGGACAATTCCCAACCACTCCGGCCGACTCCATACGACTCCGGATGTCTCCGATTCCGGATATCTCCGACTCCAGCCGAGTCCGAACGAACCCGAACAATTCCGAACGACTTCAGATAATTCTGTGCCGGACTTACCTTCTGGAGTCGATTCCGAAATTTTTGGATTCGGATCGGAGTTGACTGCGGATTTTCCCTTAACCTTTCCGTTCTATTTAAATTTCAAAGCAAAACTACTAATTTTATGAGCCACTAAACACTACCAACATATCTTTTACTAAGATCATGACTTAAAATTCTTCACGCATGCTGCTAATTGATCGATTTCGATAGCATTAAAACACCAGCAGACTTAAAATTTTATGACCAAACCTCAACCACAACAAGCTCCGCTCAGTGTAGTAAAGTGATGAACACACTTACACTTGTTAAACATTTATGATATTTTTTCTTCCCTCTCCCTAGCCTGTGCGTTCGTGCGTCTGCCTGTTGTGGATACAAAACGAAAACAAAAATAAACCTCCATAAAGCTTCCCGGGCACGCGCTCATCCAGCGTGGTCGCCTCGAATTAGTATTCATCGAACGTACCACCCTACCAAACGTATTCTCTTTTTTTCTCTTCCTTTCTTTCTTTCAAACCACCTCCCAACGGTTGTGATTCACCAGACGTACGCGCCTTCCCCCACCAATACTTTCCCCGGTTGGTAAAACCTCCTTTGTGATTGAAGAAGGATGTGTGTGGGGTTCTCTCGTGAGAAGTGTGTTCGATTTTTCCTCCCGTCGATGGAGGGCCCTTATTCCGATGCTTGACGTTTGGTTGTGGAGCGCGTAACGTGAAAATAAAAACGCATCCGCCCCGCAGATGCCACTCGTTCGCATCCTTCGCGTGAAGGATCTTCTCCCCCGAGTGACGTATTTTAATTGAATGAAGCAAAATCAATAACGAACGGTGGGGCCTGTAATTCCGTACCCTTTCCGGGCTGTTCCGGCCGAAGGGCGTCACTAACGCGTCCCCGGTCGTTTCCTCCTTCCGCATCGAGCTCGTGGTGGAGCGTGTGACTCCACTTGACACAGGCCTTCTCAGTCAGTGGGATGAAAAGAAGCGCCCTCTGCAGTGGCGTTTTTTTTTGCAGACATCCGAGATTTTGCTTACACTTTCCCTGCCGGAACAGAGAGGCAAGTGTTTGCCCAGTGCTCGATGTGGATAGCCCGTTTTCGCTCACGGTCGGGGTTTGGTCAATTGATCCTTCAGTACATGCGACTCTTGCAGCAGCTACAACACACAAACACATACTTTTCTGTGTAAGATCTAGCGAGAGTTTTGCAACTAACGAGCAGCAACGCTGGTACTTCAACTGATTTCTCGTTGAACTCGCTCTCCAAGCTTCGAGCCTCCGTTTCGCTTTCACAAAAGCCGAGCGTCATAAAACCAGTCCACAAAACACCGAGCTTCGCGTCCGAGTGAGGCGCCGGGAGTCGGGAGCCCGACTAATTGAAGGATCTGCTGTCATTCGGTGCGACACTTTCCGCACACGGCAATGGAGTGTTTCGTGGGAGGGGACGGAAAGCAGCCGCACGCCCTTCCCAAACCGGCCCAACTGCAGGGAATGGCAGGCGCAACGAGACTGCGGGAGTAAATTTATCACCAGGCCTTTCGCAAGAAATTGGAAACGGAACGACATTACTGTGTGTGTGTGTGTGAACAGTACGCTGTCTATAAATAGAATCAACCGCCAGGCGCAAGCAGCCTGGTACACTGGAAGCCGGAAGATAAAGCCAGAGGAGGTGCGATCGAATATTCCAAAGCAACCCTCAACCCGCCTGGAAACGCGCCAAGGGGTGGTGTAAGTGCCTCTTGCCGCAACCAAAGGGGGAAGGATATTACCATTCGCGCTGGAAGCGAATGTACTGCTTCCTCCCGATCGTATGGGCAACTAGAGCAGGAAGAGTAATAAAAGCGAGAGTTTCTCGCTTGAAAGAGAAAGAGCACAAATGAAGAAATACGAGAGAAAAAGGTAGTCGGAGAGAGAGAAATAAAGTGCCAAAATACAGTTGGATTGCGTCCTAGCCACAAGGAAAGCCAATTGTTGCCTAGTTTTGCCCGAGCGGAAGCAATTCTTGTTGCCAAGGACGCGTTTGCTACCTAAATTACTGGCATACCGAAACGTGTTGCAAAAGCTTCTGCTTGTTATCTGTAAAAAGAAGGTAAATAGGGCGATGAATGGGAATGCCATGGCTGTGGTAAGTGTGGGAATGAATTGATGTATATATTTTAATCCCATTATCGGTTGACCACTTTTCATCACCATTTGTTGTGCTTAGCGCATGTCAAGCGACAAACACAACGAAGAAAAGTAAAGCTTCTTGCTTACTAAGCTCTATGATTAAGAATATGTTATGAAAACACATTTTCAGTGTAAAAAGAAAGCTCTTCTTTTGAGAACAATTCTAACGTACCTGCATTCAACAAGTACTAAAAACACGCCCTAAAGTAGGCAATTCTGCTACTACAAAACGCTTTCTCAACGTCAACTGACAATCATTAGTACCGACGGCGGAAATGTCAACTTGACAGATGTCAAGCAGCTACTCACTGCACACAGCACCTTTCAATCAAACTTTAATATTTCACCTTTTTGTACAAAAGCATTCCAAAACCGTTGCAAAATTAAAGTCTAATCCCTTTGTTTGCTCACTTCCATTGTCAAGGGGATACAGCAAGCTTCCTTAATTAAAGTTAATGTTTCTATCAATCTTGTCAAGGGCTGCGTTTCCGTTTGATAAGAAAATCGTTCGTGCTTATTTCATCGTGTCCAAGTCCAAAAAAATATGTGCGTTAGTGTCCTTCACGCTCCCGGTTTACGATTGCCAGCAATTGTTTGCAAAGATATAGTGCTCCTAAATCGTACAAGGGCGCGTGTCGCGCGTGTTCTAGTTAATTGTTTCATTACAATTCATTTTTCTCTCGTTTTTCAGCATTCTTTTCGGTCCACTTTTATACCGGTGAGACGGAAAGAAACTCGTCACAGTCAAAACTACACCGTAGAGGGTCAGCAAGTCAACATCGGCGAAATTACTCAAGCAAGTCATTGGAACTTCCAACGGCTCCCTTTCCAGGTTGACGGCTCCTAGCCGAATTCCTGACCGTCGGCAAGAATAAATTATGAAAAAATGTGTCTACCACCGCGGTACTGCCGAGCGCAGTTTAACATTCCACGGGCTACCATTCCCGGTAGCGCGTCCGGTGCGAGGAGTTTATCGAGCAGCCGTGCCCGTCGCGTTCCAATTATGACAGTCTTTGGTTCATTTGTGCCCGTGGCTCAATTTGCCCGTCTGACTCACCTTCTCGGACGGGCGGCAAACAGGTCTTAAAATTAAGAGGCAAATGAAATTATTTCATTTTTTAACCAGTTCTGATATTCTACAAGCGTGCGACAGAAACAGCAGGCAGGTATGGTTGATTGAAGGTAAAGAATTTCTGGAAGAATTTCAACAACTAAGACGTTTTCAAGGATACCATTCTTGGGTTATGTCTCCCATTTAAATTAGCTTTTTTACCAGGAAACCGGTTATACTGCTACATATTTCACCAACATTTCTGCAAATTGTTACCAAACCTCCATTTCTTCAACTGTTTTTAGAACATTCATTTAAAACCAGGAAGGATTCATTAGTTCACACCATTACAGCTCATGCATTAAACAACAATCATTGCATTGCCAACACGGAACCGATCCTTCAACAGCAAAGAAAAAAGCTACCAAACCCGGGGACCCATTACTTTTCACCTTCTATTTTCACCCGGCCTAAACGCTACAACGACCGCAGACATTCGATTTTTCGCGCTCAAGCATGTCCGCAAGTAAGCAACGAAGGAAAAACAGGAAGGTTTTCTGGTGGGTTGAGTGTGTTTCCTTTCCTTTTATTACTGGTCACTATTATTATTCATGCTTCGATTATATATTCAGGGTTATTGACAGATCCTTATCGATAGCAATTTGTTATACTGGCGGGGCAGCCTTTCTCTACCTTATCCTTTGCCGAAACAGTCGCACAAAAGGGGATGTGAATAGCAAAAAAAGAAATGGGTTTTCACTACACCTATTTTCATTCCCTTTCGAGGAAGCTTTAAGACACTGCTGGGTATGCGTGCGGTCAGCAACAATCGATCGGTGTGCCGAAACAGAATTCTTTCAAATATGTCGTGGAACAAGGATGTGTATCGGGTCCCGAACTCTGCAGCAAAGTTAATAAATATGGATGGTAATGCAAATTGTGATAAGTGTTTTGGGTAAGCAAAGGTAAGAAATAATGTATACAATATAAACGTACACAAAATATAAGATGTAAAGAAGCAAAACCTGATAGGATTATTTAAATCAGTAATGAATTTTTAAACATGTATCCTGGTCATGGCACCAACGCTTAAAAAAGAAAATAACCTTTAAAAGCGTTTAATCATTGCAATCATTCGTCAACCACAAGCTTTCAGCACTGTTTAACAACGAATCATTCGGAAGCCTCTTATGTCAGGGTCACGGTCATGCGGTTCTTTTCCATTTCACAGCACTTAATCCCTATTTCAGGATGGCCACAAAATCTCAGTCGTGTTGACAACGGGTGTTGCACTTGAATTTACGCTTCTTACTGTGATGAAAGCGCAGCAAAAAAGCCCCGAACTACACTAATCACACCGAACAGGGGTAGAAACCACCCTCGAAAGGGACACTACTGTCTGCTTAACCCTTTTTTACTTTCGTCTAATTCAACTAAGCGAACCAAAAGCATTGCCGCTCTGTGGATATAAACAAACAATCAGAGCCAGATAAGCAAGCGGGAGTCACACGCACGAAAAAAAAAAACAGGCTCGGTGACGTTTCTTACGGGCGGATTGAAATCGCACCCGTAAAAAAGGATTGATACGAATCCCGGGGAGGTCATAATTCACCGGCACTACCTCAGCGCCTCGGTGTGTAAGATAAAACTCATTAACAAGCACACTCGAGAGCCGGAGAGAACGACCGAGTCCCTGAGCAGGGTGGGCCCCTCATTTGTCTTTCGAGGTAGAATATGTTTTGGAGAATTCCCTCGTTTTTTTGTAGCGTTTTTCTCCTGTCTGGTATGCCCGAAATGATCCGGTGATGGGACACGAAACGACCTGAATCCTTTAACCACAACTTTCGCACACAACTAAAAGCATGTGTTTTGTTCCTTTTTTCTCTTTTTTTCGTTGATGGTTGTGGAAATTTTCATCATCATTCCAAAAGCCGGTGGGGAAGCAAAAACAAACTCAAAAAAAATTCACAAAATTCCAAGGACACACTTCTCGGTACGACAGACAGCGCTAAAACAACTTGTGTGTGAAAATGTTATTAAAAATTCTGGCAATGTCATTTATAATGCAGACACACTCACACATACATATCACTCCATCCAAGCGCATTCTGTCAGCTGTTCACCCGGCCTGACGCGCGGAGCTAAGCGACTGACAGTGACGGGGTGGTGATGTGCCGCTGGTGGCAATTATAGAGGACACAAGCTTCTGACTGACGGATGAATAAAATAAGCGCGTAGTGAGAAACGAGACACAGCGCAGCAGCAAAAGTAAAATAAAAGAAGCTGCAGCTGTCTGCTTGCACGGAACAAGAGACACATAATAACCGTTGCGGGGCGTTCAGCATCATGCTCGATGTCCTTGCAGGGTGGCACAAGCACTTCCTATCCAGCGACAGTGCCTCGTGTTGGTTCTTTTGTTTTTGTGCTTATTTCCTTTTTTCAAAGCAGAACCCCCCCCCCACAAACACATTCACATACAAACGGATCTCGTTGTCCTTGTTCCTGATTGTCGTTCTTTCTCACAGCTTTTGCACTACACACACACACAACGCCTGATAGCCTTGATAGTGTGCTATCATACCCAAGGCACGTCGCTCGGCACCGGTGAAGAGTGAAATAAATAACTGTCGCTTTTCATAATTTCTTACGTACGTACGCGCTGTGCAACCGTGTGATGCGATGCACCGTCGGAACCGACTAGAGCTTTGTATGATGCATTGCGGTGCAAATGCTAACCCTTCCCTTTGAGATAGCGAGTGAGCGAAAGGGTAAACAAAGAAAAAAACAGGACGAAAAATGTGCCTTTGTTTTCCAACGGGTGGCAAAGAAATTAAAGCACGAACAGAAACGGCGAAACAGGCGCTCGGGCTTGGGAGATGATTGGTGAAACATTGCGATTGCGAGCTGTAACATAAATTCATCTTGCTTTTATGTGCCACGAGACAGGAGAAGGTAAGCGAGATGGTTGCTACAAACGTGTACAGTGAAGTGTATCGCAAATAGTTCGCTTCGCTTATTTATTTATTTTTTCATACACTTTCAAATCTCCACTACACTATGCAAAAGCATAGAGAGAGAGAGAAAAAAAAGCATAAACGGTAAATTTACTGCGAAAGGTGAAAATGTGCTTATTTGTCACATTTACCGAGTGTACTTTCTTCCTGTAAACCTCAACAAAAGTGCTGGGGACTTTTTACTTTATCTAGCTTTTGATTCCTTTCGCTTTGCTCATCTCAAACGCTTACAATTTATCTTTTCTTTCTGTACCACGAAAGTCTCCCCATAAAAAGCGATGCTTCCAGTATGGATCCACCATCATCATCACCGTGCTGGCGCGGAATGGAAAAGCGGATTTTTGTTTTGCGTTTGTGCAACGGCAGACGATGATGATCCAATCGAGCCGCTCACCTTTGGCACGGGAACCCAACCGAACCGAGAAAGTAGCAAACCGTGTATTCGAAAAATTGAATAAATGTGTCGGAAAGAAAGTAAATCCGTTTAAAAGCAACAGCCGACTTCACTTTGCTAAATGCTTAGCGCGAATGGATGGAGGGAGCTTAGTGGTGGAAATCGTTGACGGACAGGGAAATAGATGGAAGGATGAGCTTAGTTCAGGTGTCACTACACTAGCACTTACCACTTTGGCAGGGGATTCGACGAAGTGAATGTTGCGTGGTAAAATGCTGAAACGAAACGTGAAAGGATTATTTTAGAAGTGATACTTTTTTTTTGTATAAGGTCATACATTTAACAATAAATGTTTACGATGTTCAGAAGTTTATGATGCTTTATATCACAGGAATGCTTAGTTAAAGGTCCTTTAATTTTAAGCTTTTTTAGATGTAATAATTACGCTCTAAGCACAATACAAAGGTAGATCTTGGTAGTATATAAAAGAATAATGTAAGAGTTAGTGGTAGGTACAGACATGTAGAAAGAAGTGGCGGTTCACAAAATCCTAAAGTCTTCCGGAACAGGCTACGACACGTGGACGTTATGCGTGGAAGTATTTCTGAGGCTTTCAGTACGTAGGAAGGTATGGGACGCTATAGTGAAAAACGTTCCAGCAGAGGCTAGTGAAGTGGCCAAGTTCGAGGAAATGGACTGCAAGGCCAAGTAGTTGCTGCTGACTTTCTTCTCGGATGAGTACTTGGGATGTTTACCAGAGAAAACTATGGTGAAGAAAATTTGTAACGATTTCGAAATACATTCGCCAAGAAGTTCTCGGGATATTAGATGGTTATAACAAATTGTCTTAATTTTAAGGAAGGAATGATCAGCAACTAGGTATGTGAGAACGTTGACATCAGTATGCGCTTGAAACCGCCGAAGAAGTTGAAAAATATTGTGTTTGCTCGTAATAAAGAGAAGTTGATCGAACCATTATACAAGAAAAAGAGAAAAGAAGATATTGATGACGACCGGAAGGAGTATCCTGTTGAACAACACGTCAGAGAGAACTATGATGTTCAGTCGTGGCTGACCAAGACGCAAACGGACGTTGTATCGAAGGATACGCCCACCTTGCAGCGTAAAGCGGATGAGCTCCTTCATAAGTACCAGAGCATCCGGAACAAGATCGACAACTTCAGTCAGGACTACAAAAAGATAATGGAATTCGGAGAGAGTCTGATGTCCAAGAACCCGCAGTACATGATTTTGTTCGAGCATCTAAAGGCTTTGAAGAACGATTGGCAGGAGCTGCATCAGATGTGGAAGAACGATACAGATATGAGGTTACTTCTGAGTCACCGTTGTTCAATCGGGAGCAGGCTGAGCTAAAGCATCACAATGCACCACGTTGGAGACGAACAATGGAAAGTTCAACACGACCGTGTATGTGGTCGATCAGATGACGAACAAGGTAATCGTTTGATGATTATCAAGAAGAAGTTGATTGATAACCTATAACTAGATTTTGTTCAAGGTTGGCTTGAAACTGTTTAGATAGTTCGAATTCTGCGATTAAGAAGGGATATTGTAGATCTAGTAATTGCGTAGTTGGCAAAATTCAAAGGAAGATCCTAGTAATCTTTAATAGTTTTAGTAACAATGGGCGTCTTTATAAGCAATGTATGTAGGCCACGGAGGCCAAATACTTAATCAAGAATAAATAAATAAATCAATATTGAAAACATGCAGATACAATGGCAGTATTCCGTTGGTTGTGATTCTTAGACAGTTTCCAAGTATAATCATATAAGGGTAAGGCTTATTTACTTAATACAAGGACTATGAACAATGTCAAACAATTGAAACAAACAAACAATAAACCTAAAATACAACAAACCAAACACAGAAAGCAACGATAATGCATCAAACAAAGCTCTCTAAGTTTAAATATCTTTCATCGACACTAACCATCGCTTCGCAGCAATACTTTCACCACACAACACCACAAGCATCGAAGCATTAACCAACCAATCCGCTTATCATTACCACACAGCAAACCAGCAATATTCATTGTTCAACACACACACACACGTTATCCTGCTCACATTCCTTGTGTTCCACCATTTTATCCGCGTAACGTTTGATGTTCGGCCCAGTCCCAGTCAAAAGCTGTAGCTTGTTGATGGTTGTTCCCCATCATCGATGCCTGTCGACACGACCAATAATCCAGCGTACCATCTCCGCCACCCATCCGATATGATTTGTATTCCCACCGATTCCCAGTTCGGGCAAACTATTGTAAAATCCGGAGCAATCGCGTTCCCACCAGCAACAAAAAAACGATTTCACTGATATCCATCAAAATATAAAATTGTAACCCTTGGCACGTTCGAACCCACCTCCCGACTGGAATATCCGGGCAAAGTTCCCTCGCAAAGCGGTAAAACAAACGAAAGGCACCCACACACACACACACACACACACACACACACACACACGCACGGCCACCAACACCAATGTCATCGCTAAGCCGAAACGATAATGGAATTGAAGAGCGCGAGCTGCAAACGGCACCAACTTATGCGCGATTGCGGAAGTTCGCCCCTCGAAAGGGATAATCCTCGAAAATCAATTTCCGTTCCGATGGAGGAACTGACGCCAGTGGAAAGCGGAACATGGAGTTGGGTCAGCAAGCTTCCCTAGTTCCATTTGTGAGTGGGTGGTGCTTTTCGTTTTCCACTATTCCAGAGGGGGGTTTTTTCATGCTTTCCTCTGTTTCGTTCGCTTTCATCCTGCACGTGACAAACGATCCCCACTCATTCGGTTCGGCAGGCAAGGAAGAAACGAGCAAGAGGAATGAAGCGAAAAACTCGAATCCGATTGGAAAAAGGTAACAAATGGCTTTCTGCTGGCAATGGTGGTGCGGTGCAATGAACCAGCGATTTTATTTGCCTCGATCGGTGTCGGCCAAATGCAGGCGTGGGTTTTTTTCTGTTGGAGAAAATTCCTATGCACGAGCTGTTTTCTTTTTTCTCTTCAATGTCGAGTTTTCCCGCATTTTTTTCTACTCTCTTTTCACAGTATGATTCATTTATGCTCCAATGTTTTGGGACTGAGGAAACAAAAACGTTCAGAGCGAACCTCATCGAGGCAGCATAATTCGATAGAAAGTTTTGTAAACGTGAACGCGGCAAACGAAATAACTTAATTCCGGTGCGCAGGATGTCGCCCAATGTAAAGCGGGAAATCGCTATCAAAATTCAATTCTTTGCACTGCGTTTTTTTTTTCAGATGTGCGCTTGAGTATTTCTTCTTTTTTGCAGCAATCCGATTTTTGAATATCAAACAAGTTTTGTTCCTGGTTAACGGAATGGAATTAGAACGAGACATGAGAGAATAGGCTTTATGATACAGACATAAAAAATAGAACATGTTTTGTCATGTTTGTTTGATTTATTTCTACGCTTCAAATTTCGTTATTTCTATTTAAAATGCCTTTTTCTTCTGTTTGGTGTAATGATCTTTGCGTAAAAGGGGTGTATTATTGGATGAGTAAGTGGGTTGAGAAAAAAATGAGAAATTATTGTTAATTAAATAAAAAATATCTTAAATTTACAGGTGTTTCTAAACAGCTTTCATACATTTATAACCTTTTTTCACCTTATTTTACGGTTCATTAACAGTTTTTTCAGAGAATCAGCCGTCCCGGCGAACTCGTTCGACGAGAAACATTCGTCGCTCATGAGTGGACAGGGTTGTACCACTAGGTTGGCCAGTACAAAATCTATACGGGTTTCTATTTTTTTATCTAGAGGGCTATTAAATGAATGAAAATGAGCGTCGCGGTGAACGTTCCCAGGAACGAACGAGTTCGCCGGTACAGCTGAATAACTCGTACGATTGACTGAAATTAAGAAAAGTGTCACACACTGTCGGAAAAGGCTTTGATAGCAAGACTAAATAAAAACTATGTAATGAGATTTATATTTTTAAATTAAAAATATAAAGGGGCAATTTCAATTGCAGAGCAAAAATTATTGAAATATTACCATAACTAATTTTGAAGTATAATAAAATTTTTTTTTGTTTGTTTCCGTTCAAATGGTTTCACTTCCAGAATCGGCCACACGGGATCGGGCTGGAAAATAGACGACCACCTTTTGCAAACGCTTCCATTCTTCGTTTGTACACTACAGGCCCTGTACTGGGCTGCACATATACACACACACACACTGCGAACGCCGTTGGGGGTATTATTTCGATGAACATCATCTCGATCAACGACCACAATCACGCCAACGACCCCGCGTGTGCCGCGTCATCGGGCCCAAATGTTTTGACGATAAATTTGGGTTCAATGTAAATTGACTGCCGCTGACTGACACCTGACACATGCAGCCGTTGTTGGAATGGGGAAGGCGGGACGACCACGCGGAAAACGGGGGGAAAATGGCAACCCTCCCTCCACCCCCCCCCCCCCCTCGCACACACGCAACATAACGGGTGGCAAATCGTCCGTACGGCAGGAGACAAAACACGCTGACTAACGCTCATATTCATAGAAACGAACTGATTTTCCCTACAGGATAGGAGGTGTGTGCGTGCGTGTGCTGCGACCGTGTGTGTGTGTGCGGATCAGTTAAGGTGATTTACACTAGGTGGCGCCCACACGAGGAAGTGCAGGTGGGTGGTAGCCGGTTTGATGCTATTTTTAGAACCTCTACGCCCGCTTGAACTTGGATTGAAAGTTCGCCCGCTGCTAGCTTGCCCCACGCAACGCGCAACAAGGGGGGGGGGAGAAGGAAATTCCTCCTTATCCAGTGACCGAAATTTGAAAAGTGCACATAATCAACATTTTTCCCAGCGCCTCCGTAGTTCGTAACGTTACTAGCATTGACCCCCGTGCAAAGATGGCCACCCAATCAAGGCAATGATGTTTGAAAAGTTTAACTTTGTGCGCTAGTAACGCGCTAGCGCGCCCTGAAAGCATGACTGCCAGCTCAATAGCTCAAGGCACTGTGGGCTACTGGCCGTGAGGCGATTTACGCCCATTACAGGTAAAAATCACGTTCCAAAGCGCCACCCAAACACGCCTGCAAATGATCGATGGATGTTACGCTAGTGAATTATTTTCGCACCCGCACCCGCAATGGTTCGCACTGGAAGGGAACGTTCGTGTGGGTATTGCGTACCGAGGGAAAAGGCCATGGCGTACGGACACGATTTTATCGATAGATTGGAGCTCGTTTGAGGGGGTTGGCTCGATGGTATGGTACGGTTTACTTACATCGGTAAGAGAGTTCCATTCTTTTTAGCCCGTCAATAAATCATCCCGGGGCGTGTGATTTACGGAAAGTAAGACTCCATGTAATAGTCCATCGATTGACGTTTGCACAAATTTCCAACGAGTAGTATGTGTAGAAAGTGCAACATACTAAACATTTTTAGTAACTAGAACCATCAGTACATTAAATGATTTGATTCAAAATAGATAAGAGTTCCACCGTGGTGTTGTGGCTCTTGTTACTCTTGGTACTTGTTAGTTAGTTTACTTTTTTTCATAAAATTCCAGAAAATACCATATTATTATGTAAAATCTCTTAAAAGCAAATAATGAAGGGGTAATTAAAAACGTTTAAAGCTTTTTATATGTCATTTTCAGGTAATCCTTTGCAAGGTTTGTCAGGTTTGTCAAGGTTTGTCATCCTTTGCAAGACTGTTTGTTTTAAATCGTGGCAACTGTCAGAGTCTGAGGCTTAAACATATTGATAAAATATTTATATTTATTTATTTATTTATTTCCTGCATATTTGTTTTACGACAACTGATTGAAACATCTCTTTATTTACTTTTGAACTAATTCCTAGATCGACGACTATTATCACCGAAAAGAACTATTGAAAAGTAATAGAAGGCTCGTCTTATACGAATCAGTCGAGAGATTAAAATCAAATTGATCAAACCAGTCGTTAAGTTATTATTATTAATATTATTTATTCCGAATGTTATCCAGCTGACATAAGCTTACATAACATACTTATTTCTATAATTACTGCTAAAGACCTGTGCACACAAAAACGCATCGAAAAACATACTGTCATAACATAACTGTCAATAAACCAAATAAAAATGGATGCGTCATACTAAGCTATGTAAAAAGGTCCGTAAATTGTTTAAGTTTAAGTTCAATTCGACATTGTTTCCTAGCGAGTAATAGGCACTTATCATTTTTGAAAAAGGATCATTAGATCCAAAATAAGTCGATCTGAATTCTATGTTGCCTTGTCATCGATAATGAATAATCGTTAGATCTTTAAAGTGTGCGTCTAGGTATAGTATTCTGGCAGGTGCATAATGAGAAACATTCTTAATAGAGAAGGTGCATTCAATTCATTATTTAACAATTTGATTTACTTTGTGAGGTTGTTCAAGCTTCTGAAGACCTGATAACAAATAACAGTCCCTATAGCTTAAAATCAACATAAAAAAATAATTCTAAAATAAAATAAACTCCTCTCAAAAGTGGAAAATTCATAGCTAGTCCAATAAACCTGCGTTGAACTAATTTTAAAAACCTTTTTTTTAAACTACATAATTGCTGTATCATTTGCACTACTTTTAAGTACCGCACACCCCAGCATATCTAATTTTACTGCAGCAAACCTCTTAAAATTGAGAAGAAAACAAAGGATTTTCCAAAATTTTACTTGAAACGCTGCAAAAACTTATGAAACTGCAACAATATTTTTATTTGAATTCCGGACAGTTTCAAGATCTTGTTTCAAATCACGGACGTTTTGATTCATATTCTGAACAGCCTCAAAATTTCATTTATAATATTCATATTAACACACACACACTACACCTTTTTTTAACTTATATTTACGTTTGAACAACACATTCTGAGGGTCATTGTTCTCATTAGTCGACAGGACGACGGTCTTCCTCATAATGGGATTGGTGTGCGGCATTCAACCGAAGTACTGCTGCACGATTTGAAGATCTTTCCTGCATAGCCATTAAGTCATTGGGCACATTTATCTTCAAATATCGTAATTTTGTTATCACTGAATCTTTGTTCTTGTTACTACCATTGTCAAAATACTTTTTTATGCAATTCATCACAAATTACTTCGGCTGTTCCGAATTAAAATCAAGATAAATAATATTGGTCTGAATTCCGGACAGTATTAAATACGTGTTTTAATTAACTTCAGAGCGCAATATTATAAAACACTATTGTTTTCACACTGAAAACTACTTTCACATAGCACAGAGACGCGATTAAAAGGAATAATCGAATAAATAACACTGTTGTGGGTTTGAAGCAAAACTGCTAATAAAGCCTCGGGTGGTGAACTGACAGAAAATATTTATTTACTGTGGCATCATGGTCTGACAAGGGGTCAGACACATTTTTACTATATTCTAGCACATCATGGCAGTTATATAAAATTAAAAACTGATGTTACCAGGAACTGGATATGAAGCATTTGTATAAAAACATGCCGCATGATCGGAATTTGAAGCTGTCCGTAATTTAAAGCATAACGATACTTCTGATGTAGAAAATTAGTTGAGTTCCAATTGTTATGTACTTTTTTGATCGCTCTTACATGTCACTTCTGCATTTAATATCAATGTTAAACCTATAACAGAAAATTTAGTTCAATATTCAGATCAAAAAGCTTTTTTTTAATTTGTAACCACAGTATATCACTTGTCCAAACAAAATGAAATTTGTTGTATTTTGAATAATCCTTTCTCATCACTAATTTTTTTCCTTTTTTCCTAAATTTCTGGCGTAATTATAAACGAAAGTTAAAGAACAAACGTCCCACGTAATCCTTTCTCAAAAACAATGCTTTTCATTTTTATTTATCTCCTCGTTCCCGAAGCAACAGCAATTGCGTCGATGGCGCACCGCTTAGTAAGCAATAATTGACATCTGACGTACTTAACACTTTGCGTACTTTACACGCTGCAATTCCGCCCCGTCTGCACGCTTGTCCAACCACTGGTGCCACCCACCAGGTCACCACCAGGTGGTATGGAAGCAGCGTTGTCATATCATTTATTTTCTCAACAAAAACGTGTCCACAAAAGCGTACACACACGCACAAAAAAAACCTCCACCGTAAAAACGACGTCACGCGGCAGCAAAGAAAGGGCAAAGAAGCAACAAAATCGTTGAAGTCTTATTATTATACTCATTTTTGTTGCCGTTTGTAGTGTGTGAGGCTTTTAAACACGTCTTTAGCGGCAAGCGGACGTCGGCGGGCGGCTCAAGAGCTACGGAACGCAAAACCGCCACAATCGCGCTCCAACCGTCGTCACACCAGCATCGTTCACGAGAAAAACGTCGTCAGTGCAAAACATTTGAAAGAAACTCGCCGCGCCTATCCCATCGGGGATGCAAGCAAAACGAAGAAACGGCAAAAGCGGCCCAAACGGCACACCGAATGCCAGCGCACATTAAATAGTAACGTAAATAAAGACTTCATAAAAATCGGCTTCGTAATAAACGGGGTGGAATGTTGCGTGATCTCGCGTTGTGTGTGTGTGTGTGTGTGTGTATATGGCGAATATGATAACGAAAGGCAAGTAGGTGGAAGGCGCATGTGATAATTGTTGGCAGGATCGAAATTGAACAGAAGGGTTTTTATTTTTAACATGATGATTTTGACTCAAGCAATGCTGCAAGGGAAAAGGATAGAGCGAGTGTGAGACTAGGAGAGGTCAGTGTGTATGTGTGTGCGTACACGCTGATGAACTCCCATTGCACAATACGGCTGGCATACACCACCATCGCCGTCAGAAGGGGTGAAAACATAATATTTGCTCGGTTGGTGAACATTCATCTGTCTCCTGCCGCACCATCCCCTTTCCACCACCCTCGCCAGGCGCTCCCAAATCTTAAGCCGATTGGGAAAATACGCCACGAGAGGCCGCCGCACGTTTGTCTGTTCCATCCATCAGGCAAGATAAATGAAACAAACTTCTCTTACGCCCGCACCCAGGGCCCGGGAGAGAAAGCACGGCCAGCGCCGTCATTCTGTTTGCTGCAAATGTGGAATCGTCTCCACCCTTCCGCACTTTCCCTCCCCCCTCTGGTTCCAACGTGTTGGACCCCATGCGCTGCGAGTGGAACAAACAGACGGAACCCCGCGGAGAAATAACCAAACTGTTGTATAAATATTGGAAACAAGCCGCACTACTGTGTCCGCTCTGCGCTGCGGCTTCGATCTGCTCCTCCACTACTACTTTGGGTTGAACACCCGTACAAAAAGTGAGAGCACAAAAAAAAAACTCACCCCCAGCGGGAGATGTGTCAGAACCGGGAAGTGGAAAACCTGTCGACAGAACGGTTCGTACGCGTTACGAGAAAGAGGGACTGAGGGGGTCAACAAAACAAAAAAGCGCAAGTGTGACAATGCGCAAATAAGCGGCGACGATCAGTTTTGGTTCGCTTTTTCGTTTTTCCCCTCGTACGCACCAAGTGAGAATCTCTTGAGTCTGTGGTTTGCTTCGTTTTTTTGTATGTTTTGGTGCTGTTTTGTTCGGGCAATATTGAACGCTTTCGTTTTAAGATGTTCGTTGTTTGCTAATGGGTGGGTTGTAATAGGTGCGAGACAATTACAGGTGGCAATTATGCCGGTGTCATAACGCTAATCTCTTCATAATTATCGCATGAAGGTGCGTTTTTTGTGTCCCTCGTTGTTTTGGGGTGAGTTTAAAAGAGTGGAAAGGAACATATGTTTTTTTCTGTTGGCATAATTTTGTTTAATCGAAATGTACAGACTTCATCAAAATTATAAGTATTATTTGTAGCAATAAAACATTTAAATTTACTACAGTGACTTATATCGTTATAGAAACGTAACCATGCATTGACAATTGATTAAACATGAAACAACTCTTCGTCTTTAGACACGATATTGCTATTGGAAACCATCTTGTACAAAAAACTTCTATAGTTCATTAAGAAAGCTACCTCGAATTATATAATTTACTCGTATTATTTTTTGTCCTTCAATCTTTAAAGGCATAATGATTGATTAAGTTAAAAGAGCTTAGCATTTCTATTGTTTCATCGTAGACATTCTAGTACTTTTCTTACTAACTTATTCGTCGTTACAACCGCTTTGCGGTCAGGAGTATCCGAGGAGGCCCACCTCAGGACTGTCTCAAACCGCTCACCATCTCACGCCTTCGTCTGCCAGTCTGTTATCCCGTCGGACGCATCCATGCCATCTTGCCACCTCAATTTGAGCCTACCACGGCTCCTCTGTCTTTGTGGACGGCCTAAAAAGACTTTAAGGGCTGAGTCGTTCGTTTCGATGCGTATAATATGGCCAGCCCAACGGAGCCTGGAGAGCTTGATACGATGCTCGACAGTGAGGTCGTCGAACATCTCGTATAGCATGTCATTAAAACAGCTCCTCCACTGTCCTTCCACACGTAAGGGGCCAAGTATCTGAGCATCTTCCTCTCGAACGCGGCTAAGAGGGCTTCGTCAGATTTGGACAGTGTCCATGTCTCAGAGGCGTATGTGAGTACTGGTACTATATAGGTACTATATAGTCCCAGCTTCGTCCGTCGCGACAGGTTCTTTGAGGTGAACTGCTTTTTCAGGCTGTAGAATGACCGGTTGGCAGCCAGCATCCTTGCGCGCAACTCAACTTCCATACTGTTGTCATTGCTGACCTTTGACCCAAGATAGGTGAATTCTGGGACGACTTCAAAAGTGCGTTCACCTATCTGTACATCACGCCTACGTAGATTCGGATTATTTATTGGTAGGTCCGCTGATGTTGCCACCATCAGTTTGGTCTTTGCCTCGTTTATCTGCAATCCGAGGCTCTCTGCCGCCTGCTCGATCCCTTGGTAGGCTTCTGCTACTTAGAAGAGCCGCAGACCAATGATGTTTATATCATCAGTGTATGCCAGGATCAGGGTTGACTTATAGAAGATGGTTCGCGTAGTTTCCACCCTCGATTCGCGGATGGCCCTCTCTAATAACAGGTTAAATAGGAGACAGGCAAGCCCGTTCCCTTGGTGCAGACTTTTGGTGGTAGCAAAAGGCCCTGAGAGTTTTCCATCCCTCACCTGGCAAATGACTTTGGTCATAGTCATTCTAGCTAACCTTATCAGTTTGGCCAGAATTCCAAATGAGCTCATAGCGTCGTACAGTTTTACCCTGGCTATGGGATCATATGCAGCTTTGAAGTCAATAAAGAGATGGTATGTGTCTTTTCTGTATTCAGCCATCTTTTCCAAGATCTGCGCCATGATGAAGATCTGATCAGTGGTTGATTTTCCCTTTTGGGATCCTCTTTGATAGTTTCCGACTATCTGTTAGACGTGAGGGACAAGACAATCCTAGAGTATCAGGGAGAATATGTTGTAGGCAGTATTCAATACCGTAATACCCCCGTAGCTAATGCCCCTTCTTGTATATGGGGTAGATGATGCCGAGATTCCAATCAGGCTGTTGAATATTACAAAATGTCCCAAGTGCTATGTTAACAATTGTGCTATTGTCATTTCAGTGAAGGAAAAACTTTCATAAACGATCTATGACCAAAGATGTTAATTTCTTAACTTTTGAAAATGTTTTTGTCTGGCTAAGTGTAGTAAAAATAAGTAAATAAGTAAAAATAAGTAAGTGATAAGTAATAGAACTTTTGCTGTCAATCCAATAATCCAATGAGCTTTTATAGCTCAGTATCACAACCCCATTCTCGTATAAACCCAATGTGGCTCTCATCCCAATTGAACTGTTGCACATTATGTTCCAAAATTGATCTCGCCCGTCAGACACACTAACACACACCAGCAGCACAAAAACGTTGTCAACCAGTTGCATTTAAAACCTCAAGCCTCCCCGGACGACTGGTGGCTCAAATTTTCACACGCCCCAAAAAACGCTCCAATGTGAAACATCGTCTGTTGCTGCCGGAAACGATCGAACCACAAGTGCGCGCCCCGTGTGAGCATTTTCCCACATGGTTTTGGGCTGGCACAATTCCCTGCGGGACCCACGTTAGGGCAGGCTCGAGCATCGGAGGGCACCGAGCCAAGCGTCGGGAGCCCCAACCATTGGCATAAGCAACAGCATAATGTACTGGCACAACCGGGTTTGAGATGGAACCGCACTTGTCGCACGATGATCAACGGAAATTTTATCGTAAAAACTCGCCCTCGCATTGGCATGCTTAATCACTCTCTCGTGACGTGGCAAAGGTATCATCAGTTCTACAGAATGGGACGGCACTGGGAATTGTGAGTTGTGGTGCTTGGTCGGTGTTTCGCATCTTTCTTTTTTTTCTTTTTCAAACATCCACGATCCGAGGTGGAATCGTTTCCGGGATGCGACCGTTCATTATTAAGTCATGGATTATGAGAACACAACAGGTTGCATTCGGATCGTTGTGCGGTTTGCTTTCCGAACCGTGACACACCACCGCCAGTTCCGGTTGCCCACAATGGACGTATGAGCTTGTGTGTGTGTGTGTGTGTGTGTGTGTGTGTGTGTGTGTGTGTGTGTGTGTGTACATGTGTGTGTTCGTGTTCGAGGTTCTGGTGCCGATTCTGGTCAACACCGGGGGCTTTGCCTTTCTTGGCAACCGTTACCGACCGGTGGTTGGCCGGTGTATTTATTGGCAGATCGGTTCTTCGGGGTTCTCGGGTGGGTGACGACGTAGTGTTTATCCTCCCCCCCCCCCCTTTTGGCACGACCACAGGACATGGGCAAACGGGTGGTGTATTGAATTGAAATCACCACCCTTCGGGTTCGGTTGCCAACAATCTGCCACAAGATGTATCTATTAAGGGGCCGATTAGGCGTGCGGTCGGCCTGTTTGCGGGCATTTATTTTGCCGATTGTGCTCCCGGGGGTGGAGGGCAGGACAAACCAGACCGACCGTGGTTGACGTGTACGGGCCAGGTGTTGATGTTGGACGGTTGGCCAGCGACCGTGAGCTTCACGATTGAGATGCAGCCCGAAAAGTTGGCAGCAATTAGCGTTGTTTGTTTGGCTCGGTGGCGATTCGTGATTCATGTGAATGATTCATTCAAGGATGCAATTCAATCGTGAAAAATGGTAATATTTTGCCATCGTTTTTTTTTTTTTTTTGGCTTCTTTGTAGAGCCGTGGAGATTATTTTAAAATGTTAGGACCATGTTGAGAGGTACCTGTTTTTAAATTCTTTATATTGTATGTCTCATTATTGAAAAAAAAACACATCTTCTATGTGGAAAAGCGGTATATTATGATTATTTGACCATAAAAAATCTTTTTGTTTATTGAAAAATAAGATTTTAAATAAATTTACTCGAAACACTGCAGAAAATTAATATTATTGAATCGATATTTTGATTCATATTCCGGACACTTACGCGCTTATGCTTCAAATTACGGACGATTTGATTGAAATTCTCAAAATTTCGTCTAATATTTTCAAATTCACACTCACACTAAACCTTTTCAATTTTTACTCATTAAAAGCTCCGAACATCCAATTTAGAGTGTAGAAATCCTTCTAGACCGACAGAACAACGGTCTCAAAAAAGGGTTTGGTTGATGTTTGGCTCTTGTACTCGTACATGGCCATCAAGCCAGTTGTCACATACTTCTTAAAATATCGTTGTTTTCTTGTTATTTTCACTGTCTAACAACATATTTTATACAAATAATTAAAATTTACTTCGGCTGTTTAGAATAAAAAAACAAGATAAAAAATATTGCTTCGAATTTCAGACAGAGTTAACTACAAGATTTAATGAAATTCGGAGCACCATATGATAAAACACTATTGTTTTCTCGCTGACAACTACCTTCACAATTGATTTCGATGCTTTTCAATGCACGTTGACGCGATGAATAGAAATTTTGGAAGTTATAACTCTAGCGTCGGTTTTCAGCAAAACTGTTTGGAATGCCTTTGGCGGTGAACTGATCGTCAGCAAATATTTATTTACTGGGGCCAACTTTGAATCAGAAACATTTTTAAATAATTCTAGTACATCATGGCAATTATCGAAAAATAAAAAACAGCATTTCCAGGGACTGCATATAAATAAATTCAATAAAAACATGCCAAATGTCCGGAATGTAAAGCTGTCCGTAGTTTGAATCAAAACGGTATATTAAAATACAACAATACATAGGGTAAATGTACCAGTATTGGGCAGGTTAGTGCAGCAGTTTCACAAAAACTGCTCGTACACTTACAATTTGTATTACTTTTCATGAAAGTGACGTTATTTTGAACATTAAACTGTGTGGAGACTATTTTCAACGCGTTTTTTCATAATTACACGTTTTTAGTTACCCTGCCGAAAACAGGTACACTGCCGAATACAGTTACCCTAGTGCATTTTCAGTGTTTTAATGAAAAAAACTAATAAAAATGAATAAATGTTCATGACACTGTTCTTACCTAATACTACACAACACATTTTTCGTAACATAACCACCGTAAGATTTAGCGAGTATGTCTATTACTTCATTGCTGTTTTTACCATCAACCTATACAATGTTTGTGAAACATCCAAAAAGCCCCCAAATACTTACAACGCTACGTTAAATACCAATCCAAAATCGAACAACCACCCCATGATTTCTTCTCAACGATACTACTTAACCCAGTGTCAAACTCGTCTTCGATTTTTAATGTCAACTTTTGATTGCCCTGCGTACCTGTGAGCCGCGCCATGGTACAGCCATATCCTGTACTGTCGGGAAAGGTACTCGCCCGCGATCGTAAAACACTGAACCTGCGCGCCGTGTTGCACAGGCCGATGGTGGCAAAAATTAATTGCATACCAGAAGCCAGGGTTAATTACGTCGTAAAATGTGGCATTAATTTATTGTTATCACTACGTTTTTGCCAACTCTCCACCAAACTGCCATCTTCTTTAGGCAAGGCAAGGCGTTGAATGGAGGAAAATGGGCAAAACAATTAAAATTATTTCGTCTCAAAATGCAAACGTATCGTTTTGGAGCTGCTATAAAAGGGCAGAAGATTGACATTGACATTGAAGTTGATGTAATCCAGCGCTCAAGTGACGCTTTTTTAAAAACCTGGTTCGTTTTAAAACATTGGTTAAAACAGCGTTTGCAGTGAAAGCCATTTGAACGTTCCCCCTCTCTCTTTCTCTCTCTCTCTCTTAATCCAACATGGATCGTCTCTTAAAATACCATTCCGTTATTCGGTCTGACGATTATAGCATTTTCGTTCTCGTTAGCATAAGAGCGGAGGGCGGTAAGCAAGAAAGCAGCGACAACGATACCGTGATGGGGGCCAGCACATATAAACTGAAACGAAATCGACCGGAGGAGGTCAACCGCCACCGGCAGAATTGACCGCATGTGTGTATGTGAAACCCGTCCCGGTTTCGACCCTCATGCGGTCGCTGTCTGTGTGTGTGTGTTTGTGTGTGGGTCGGGTTGGTTGGCCGTTAATCGAAAGGGATAAAATGCTTTTTTGAGGGTCACATGTAGCGATGGACGAGAGACGGGCCAGATCGGAGAGGGGAGGGTGATTAGATTTATTCTTATTTTTAACATCACGCACCCTCGTGCACTACCACGCGTCTCTTCGCACCGGTCGAGGACGGATTTCGAGCAAAAACTCTGCTTCTGTTGTTCGTTTTTTGCCTCGATTTTTGCCCGAAATCAGCGAGACGAAATGATCGGCATCAAGCGCCCATCACGCATCGGCAGCGCTTTGTTGGGTGAAATCATTTGATCAAGAAAAATCAAAAGTGCAGCAACAAAAAATTGATAGTTTTAGGTAGTGTAACATTTGAAATTTGATTATTACTAGCTGTATCGCTTACCTTTCAACCTGCAATCAGTAGACGAAAAATATTCAATGACTTAACTGACACTTTTCCTTGCACGGCGTAAACTACGAGACGCGTACGGCAGCAATTACATTGCAATTGTGTGACCAATTGTGCATACACACTAGCCACTAAGTCGCCTACTATGGCCACTACCACTACGCTGTTGTTGCCCCTGCTGCTGTCGTAGTAACGATCGAACTTTGGAGTAGTGCCATTTGTGTACACGCGAAAACGAAGGCTTCACCGTACGCACTTTGCCAACACTTTATACCCGCACGCACACAGCACAAACACCTTGAAGCACATACAACACACGCATCGAAACACTGTTACAAACACGTTCTCACAGAAACACACACATACACACGCACACAAAATTCACGACACTATGTAAGTAGTTTTCCCAGTTTCACACGAGACGATACCTTTCGAAGAAGCAATCGAGAAAGAAGAAACAAGAATGGGATTATAACTTTTGCCAGCTTGTTTCTGGGTTGGTCATTTCTAACCCGTTTTCCGATACACACACATACACACACTCAACCACACAAAGAGAGAGAGAGAAGCAGAGCAAGTAATTTGTTATGCACGTTACGCACGTTCCCTAAGAAGCTTTAGCGCCCTTGCGCGACCAGCTGGAGGCCTTGAGCAAGACTTTTCTGATTTTCTTTTTTTGCAAGGCTTTTTCTACCCACCAGCTCTTTCGCTAATGTCCATTTAGTTCCACTTGTGGATCAATAGTAATTATTATTGCTTTCACTGCACGTCTGGCGTCTTTGTGGTGTGTTTTTGTTTCTTATTTTTGTTACTTCAAGTTTTATTTTTCTATCATATTGCTTTTCGTTTTTCCTCTCGCTCTGTGATTTTGTTTTTTTTCTTAGAGCTTTTTTGTTTCACTTCGTTTGTTTCACAACTTTTTTACATCTTTTTTTCATCTAATCCAATCGATGGTACTTTGCACCAATCATCCCGATGTGTGTGTGTGTGTGTGTGTGTGTTTTCCCCTTTCTTTGTGGAGCGTTTTCCTGCCTCTGCTAATAGCTTTAACCTGTTTTCATAAACCCGTGCCACTTGGTGGTGTCGGCTGCCGTTAGTATGGCTTTGTATATGTGTACAAACGCCCTCCTTACGAGCCACTGTTCTCCTTTCTTTTCCCCAACCAGAGGCTTACAACGTCCTTCACGTGTGCCGGCTACGAACACGGTAATAAGACCTTAGGAACGCACACAAACACATGAATAAGGAAGGAAACAAGCACATACACACACTACCACACAGACGTAAGTACGCACTGCCAAGGATGAATTTCACTGATGGTAAGCCTCAGACCGAAGGAAACGGAGCCCACCATTTAACACCAATCGGTCACTACACACACACACACACCCCTTGGACGCAGTGGAAAAGGTCGATGGCGCCGTCGTCTTCTGCCCGATGTGGCGGCGTTCGGTTCATTTCCATACCGTGCTGCCCCCGTGCCACCGTCAAAAGTTCCAGTTGCTTCAATTAATTTCCCAGAGCAATTTCCCGAAGCAGAAGCGATGAAGTAATTAGGGTTACCCGCGCCCGGCTTGCCCAGGCGTGGAGGCGCCTAGTGTTTTTCAATTGAAAGGTTAAAATAGCGCACGATCCGTACACGCAGGAAGTTTGTTTAAGGAAAAGAACATTATTGTGGTTATTTTCCCTTCGAAAAGCACATCCGATAAGAAAAAAATATCCTTTTTACAGGCTTCAACAGGCAAGCGACTTCGGATGGGTACGATGACGCCACCAAAGTCGCCAATCGAATGGCGACAGTACAGTGCCTTACAAAAAAAAAAAACAACTTCCCCTTACCATCCCCCAGAACAGTTGGCCCGTGCTAGCCTTGCCAGGGCTATCTGCACAACCTTACGATTTAGACCTGACCAAAATGGAAGCATACCAGATTGGATCGTGTTTTTCCTTCGATAGGATGCTTCTGCGACTACTGGTTTGAGGGTTTGGGAATAAAACTCCCAACTCTCTTTCACGGTCTAGCCACACGCGTTCCAGCCACACGCTTTCTCTCACCTTTTTGCCCTCTCTTGCTCCACGCAGTGCACGCACACAACCACACGTTCAATAAATCTTCCTCGCATCGGTTTGCTGTTTGGTTGAAAAGGTTTTTTTCCCCCAAAAACGAAGCATAAGTGGGAAGACACACAATCCCACCGAAAAGAAGATCCTCCATGCTTGATAAGACTTCCACGGCATCCTTTCTGGGC
The DNA here is from genome assembly GCF_016920715.1 of Anopheles arabiensis. Lineage (NCBI taxonomy): Eukaryota > Metazoa > Arthropoda > Insecta > Diptera > Culicidae > Anopheles > Anopheles arabiensis. Next base: position 84,048,626 of record NC_053517.1, on the reverse strand, counting down.
AACACAGTTGCTTCCCGGAGGAAGCAAGATTTGCAGCAACGGAGCGACCCCGAAAGCGAAAGCAACACAAGAGCGAGCGAGCGATGCCTAGCAGCGCGTTCGGGTGAGACGAAATGAGATAATTTATGTAGCAGCAGCAGCAGCATCAGCAGCGCCAGAATGTAGTCCGGCGTCAGGACTGGTTTCAGGATGGCTTCGTTTGCCGACACGAATGAATATTTCACATTGCTTGCGTATTTTTGGTCAGGGGCGGGATGCTCCTGGCAAAAAGGGAAATGAATTCGCAACCAAACGCGGGTCCAGCCCAGACACACACACACACACACACACACACACACACACACATCAGGGTGACTTTTGGACGACAGGATACCATGGAGCCCACACTCACACACACATACTCCTACACATACGAACACAGAAGGATGCGGGGAACAAAAAAAAACGGTGAAAATGTGCGCCAGCTGGCGCCACGAGTAGAGTGGCGCTGCAGCGAAACAGGTGTGCGAGCCTTTGCCAATATCCTTCCCATACACACACACACACACACACACATGCACACACACACACAACCGTGCTTCGGGATGCTGCACAGCCGGACGGACGGGGACAACTTGTAAGAGTCACCACTACACCATCGGGCGCCACTGGGGAGGCTGCCACTCGGTTTCACTCTCAGCGTCGATAGTCGCTTTCGCTTTCCTCGGGTGAAATTTTGCATGGGCCTCTGCTGCTTGGTATGTGTATGTTGTGTGTATATGTACGCATAGCAAGGGAAATGTCGGTTCGGTTCGGCACCATCTTTTGCCACCTGCTAGAACAAGCGCACACGGTCCACATGGGCGAAGGAAGGTGATCAAAGAAGTGACAATTCTTCAGCGATTTTTCCCCCCTCTGCTTTCAATCTCCCCTTCGCGTTGAATAAAAGGGAAACTTTGACACGTTTGTTTCGGAATTTTCCTTGTTTGTTGATTTACTGCTACTGTTTTTTTTTTGTGTGGCGGAGTTTTCTTCGATTTTCTTCTTTTTTTATTTTGCACTAGCTCTACTCTCGCTCTCACCCGCCGCTGCTGGTTAGGTCAGCCAAAGGGCACCTGTGAACATTCGCACGCACTCCCAGCCACCTTTTCTCGCGGAGAAGGGGTCTTTTCTAAATTCAACACGCACACACACACACACTTACACGTGCACACCTTTTTTCCTCTCTGTTGGCAAATTTCTTTTCTTCACCGTTCAGCACACAATCTGGAACTGATCGATGGTTTCGTATGGACGGAGCTACTGCCTACTTCGATTCACCAAACACCATTGCCGTGATCACCGAACGCACACACAAAACCACACACAGCCTTGATAAGGCAAACAGGGCAAACGGGGCGACAGGGGTGGCTGAGGTTTTAGGGAAGGTAGCGAAGCGAGGAAATGATGAACCACCTCGGCGGCGCCTCGCCCGCCCTGGTTCCGTCGTACACTATACTGACCGTTTTCAAACCTTTGGCCTCCGGGCGAACAAAAACGGCACGGGGTGAAGGGTGGGGGTGTGCGTGTGTGAGAGGGTTTTTGTTGCTGTTGTTGCTACTTTTGTTGTCACTGTGTGTTTTTTGTTGTACTTTTTTATTGTTGTCCCCCTTGTCAGTACGCGGCACACGGACGCGCTCGCACGGGATGATACCGAACGGGTGCATAAATTTGATCCAACTGAAGCGCACGGTGGAAAAATTCGCTCGCCAAAGCGAAGGAAAAATTCTCCCCCACCTCTCGCTCGCTCGCACGTTCGCTCGCTCACCGCTCGGTGTGCACCGTCCGCACCCAGGCAAGATCTCACCATCACCGAGCGACCGAACGCACTCACACCAACAGTGGCAGATTGCGTGGTTGCTTGGAGATGCTCTCAGCCCGTTGCTCTCGCTCTCTCTCTCTCTCGAGTGCACGAGTTTTGCCCACACACAAACACACGCAAACTCACGCTCACGCAGGAGTAAGTGTGGGAAAATCACGGGAAGTCTGGGAAAACAACTGCCCGCTCAAGATGCTCTCAGGCTCTCATGGTAATCGCGTGCGACCCGAACGACGTGGGAACGGGGCTGGGACACACCACTCGGTGTGTCAGACACGCATACAGCGTTACCAACAGGTCGCCCCACAGCCTTGCGGTGGAGCGCGTGAGAAGGAAAAGCGTAGACTGTGCACGCGAAGTGTTACTGTGTGATGGGTTGAACATTCGTTGGAAGAAAATGCGGTCAAATGGAATCTAAAGTTAAATCAACGTACTATGCTGCATATTCAACGCTCAATTAATCAATGGAGGATATTAATGTCCATGCCAATTGCAAACATGATACTTTTTTGTCACTTGAAAAATTAAAAATGTCTCTTGATTATGCAAAATTGATTTTACCACCTGTTGAGACGTTATCAACAGGATTCTTTCTTTCACCCGAATGTACAATAAATATTAGATACACAAGCGTTTTTTAAGCAACGTTAGTTTATTGTAGCTAAAAAATCAGTCGCTTGGTTCGGGGATCGGTGAAAGAATGGCTAAAGATCGTAACCTTTGCCACGTTCGGGAATTTTCGTGCTATCGGGACTCCTCGGCCCGATCGTTATCATCACGACTCCACTTCGATAGTGTCCTCTATCGGGATTGACGGAAAACACCACTGTACCATCGAATTGACCGTTAATATTTATTTTAATATTTAACACTGGCCCCAGTGTTTGTGAGCCAAGCAAACACTCTTATTGGTACAATTCGATGGTGGCAGTTGGGTGTTTTGTTCACGACCGCACATACTTTAGGGTAAGTGCCTGAACTATTCTTTGCTATTTTTCTTCTAGCTCTTTTACGCCTGAATATTTTCTTGCGCACTAATAGGTTGCCATCCCCTGCCTGGTTGATGTGCACTGCATGACCTTTTTGTTCCCCCGATAGAAATGGCGATTCACTTCTCCCTAAATCATTTGCCATGATTATCCAAAGCAACTTTAACAACACAACACATATTGAAACAACATATTTCATATCCATTTGGCGAAACGTAATCATTTCGCATAAACTATTTAAGCACTACGAATTAGTCCTCTGTATGGTTCACTTCTCCTGCTGCAAGTTCACTTCAGCACAACTATGTTCCGAATTTCCTTAGGAACTTTATATCGCTGGCAACGGGTGAGATGCGCAAGGAAACGACACAATTAACTTAACTTAATCCGTAGTCCTTTTCTTAAACACGCGCGTAATCCTTGTAACATATTTCCTCGCACAGTAATTTGTCTTGTATTCACTTCAGCACGGTGATTCCGATTTGCCTCAGGAATCATTATTAGCCGGCAACGGGTGAAGCAAGGGATCACAATGTGGAGAAAATTATTTATTCGAAAGCGAATGATTTTTTAGAATGTTGAGACGTTATCAACAGGATTCTTTCTTTCACCCGAATGTACAATAAATATTAGATACACAAGCGTTTTTTAAGCAACGTTAGTTTATTGTAGCTAAAAAATCAGTCGCTTGGTTCGGGGATCGGTGAAAGAATGGCTAAAGATCGTAACCTTTGCCACGTTCGGGAATTTTCGTGCTATCGGGACTCCTCGGCCCGATCGTTATCATCACGACTCCACTTCGATAGTGTCCTCTATCGGGATTGACGGAAAACACCACTGTACCATCGAATTGACCGTTAATATTTATTTTAATATTTAACACCACCAAAAAACAAATATTTTTGAGGATGATGTGTAGTAACAGTTGGTGGGTTTTGTTTAAAGTGATCTTGTGCTATACAATTTCACAACAATTATCAAAAGGAACTCAAAATACGCAACAGATATATCACACAGTTTTATAAAAACGGATTGGTTTATTTAATGGTAAATTCATCAAAAATATCAATTTGTTTCAGTTGATTCAATTCTGCCAAAAAGCCTTGTTCAAATTTGGTTAGTCCCGTATTGATCCATATGTTGCAAAACCATTTGTTGCCGAATACTATGGACGAACAGTTAAGTTCATATTGCAAGAACAGTTTGGTTGCATGAGAAAAGCATCGATTTGTCTCATGTGATTTTGTTTTGAGGAAGACTAATTGGAAGTATGTTTTAAGTTTACTTAATACTTTTTTTTATTTATTGATAAATAACTGATTCTTGAACTATTTCAATTCTTCAACAGCAACGTTAACGACCAACTTCAATCAATAATACATCAATGGAACAATAGATTAATCATATAATTTTTTATAATTCATTTTTTTCCGAAATAATTCTTTTATTCCATCCACTTTGCAGTCCTGACAAACCGACCGACCCGTCTCGGCAGCTCTTGACAGCTCCTCACACATTTCCCGGCCAAATACGAGCGAAGCGGAGAGCAACTAGGAAAGGCGCTCGCACTATGGGCTAAATTTGACCACCTGTCAAACAATGCTTGAGTGCCCGAACTATCTCATACGGAACTCATTTTCCAATCCATCCAAACCGATGGAATGTGCATGCAAACGTGTCTGTATTACGGACCGTTACAGACAGTAATGATCTCTCTCTCTCTTCTATATTCACTCTCTCCTTCTCCTTAGTTCGCTCTTCTGCTCAGCAAGGAAAATCTGTTTTCCCACAGTCACACACATACACACGCGAACTGACAGAGCAACTCGCTGTATTCGTCATCTCGTGGTGTGATTTATTCTCGCTCTTGTTTCCGACTGTATGTGCGAGCGGTTCGCTCTTGCTCGGTCTCTCCTTTTCCCACTGCCCCTGCTCCTCTATTAGCTTCCACCTGCTGTACATGCACCGTTGGGGACCTTGGACGCACGATGTTGTTACAGCACGCTGACGCCAACGGGAAAACTGCAGGAGGAGGCAAAGCCCATCAAGCGATTTGTTGCTGGTGCTGCTGCATCTTGTACACACTCACGTATCTCATTTAACAAAAAAAGTGTCTTTCGCTTGGGAGCAATGAAGGAACGTCTTTTGCTAAAGCTAGTTCTTATTGCAATGAATACAAATTATTCAAAAATGACCAAAAAAAGCATTCTCACAATCACCCTTACAACATCCCCTTGGACGTCCTTCCTTCCATCACATTCACGCGACTCTCTTTCGTTTCTCTCACCGCACACATGTACTACGGAACGCATTTTACTACGACGGCTACGCGAGGGGGATTCACTTGGCCGTTACTGTGGCACTCTCCCGTCCACAGTCTCCCACAAAACCATCGACCACCAGCACCAGCAACATCATCGTCATCATCAGCATCGCCCCGTCATCATCCCCTCGGAGCTCGACGTGCGTTCGCGTCCGTGCGATGGTGTGCGTGAGATGAGAAATGAAAAATCCGGGACTGGTGTATTAATCGTCACGAAACCGCTTGTCAGTGTGGTGCGCTCTCCGAGCATCAAATGCCATTTCTGGCGACGTGCAGGGAACTGAACGGTACAAGGGGGCACAGGGGCGTCACAGAAGACGACTCGAAATAAAAACAACACCAGCAACAACAACCAACTACCATAGTAATGACGGTGATGATGGCAATGGTCGTTGGTAATGATTATCTCAAATACTGACTGCTGATCGGGTGAGCGATGATGGTGCTGCTGCTGGCAAAATGCGCCGCACACGGTGGAAACTGTTGCTACGAGATATGGCATCGCAGCCATCAACCGGGTCTAGCTGTCGCCATCTGGTAAGGGTCGGTTGCAAATCTCGGTGCTCATTTGGATGAATAAGGGAACGGGAGAGAGAGAGCGACAAAAGGGAACTAGAATAGCTAGAATGAATAGGGCTCTCGTAGCACTGTTGATCGGAAGGTTTTTTTTCTGTGTTCGTTTTAGTTCTATCGCGCGCTACAGATCGGATTCTCTGGCGCACTAAAGATGAATGGGTGCATTGCGGTGCCTCACCAGACAGCAAACAATTGCTTACGATTAATGCCATTGGTCATAACAACAGCATTCTTTCCTTGCTGTTGGGTTTGCTTTGTCAAGACGGAGATGATTTTTTTCATAACAAAAGAAATATCATTGGGATTGGTATGTGTGTGTGTGTGTGTGTTTGGGTGAGTGGATTTGTGGTTAGGAATTCCGTCAACGTGATGAGCAGTGTATTGAGCTAAGAGGAAAATGATTGTCAAGGCTGAAATCCCTTAATCCCGGATTAGAAACTATAGTTTTGTTAGGTTATCAAAGCTCTTTGTGGTTTTTCAGACATTATGTATGTCCATTTTCGCTAATCACAAATAGACTTTAAAGTAACCGTTACGTACAGGGCAACTCCGAAAGTCCACGTAAAGGATTGGTCGAAATTTCAAATCACTTCAAAAGAATCTTTTCTTTCTCTTAATCAAATGGTTCAGGTTAGGATTTAAACGTGGGATTGCATGTACAGTAATCATGGATGAAAATTTAAACAAAATGTTTAGATTCTTTCGTGCAAAACAGATTTTTTAAATATCCCACTCAAAGCAAAATAAGATACGATGCAAGCCCGTTCGTCGCAAGATTTTTTTTTTTATTTTCTTTCGGCATAAGAGATGAACATGTTCAAGAATTATAATTTGTCTTTAAAAAAGTTCAAAGTTCTCCTTAAAATCAAAGTAGTGAATCATTTGAATCACCATTTGCAGTGAATGTAAATGTTGTACAGTTGATGATCAGCAGTTATTGTATCATGTTTGTTGAGCTTTTACACAATTGTTGGGCTTTTTGTCTAAATTGAGCTCTCCCCTTCTTTTTTTCGTTGCCAAGAAGAAGAGTCTTCTTTCTCTAGATTTAGGACTTACAGGGTTTCCCACGGTTTAATGGTCGGTTCGCATATTTTTTAGGGCAATCCCATAGATTTTTGGTTCGTTCCCATAATTTATTGGTATCGTCCGATTGGATATCGATAAAATTGAACTAAAAAATTCTGGTAAACAACCAAACAATCGTGGGAACGCACAAAAAAAATATGGACACCAACTAAGAATTGATCAATAAATCAACCAATAAATCGTGACAAACCCTGTATAGAGCAAAATAAGTGTCAAAAAGCTGTTCAATTAGTAAGTATTTGAACTTTCCACTTGCCAGAATTATTTACTCATGATTCTTTACTTCCACTTCTTCTTCTTATTCTTCTATTTGGCGTAATCGTTCTATTTGTAAGATTTTGCTCTACACTAGTTTACCTTAAACTCGCGATTCGAGTTTCAAAGGGAGCAAAAATCAGCACGATACCAAATACACCTGAGAGCGCTGACAAGTGTCAAGTAAGAGCTACACGCCAAGGACTCTGTACAAGATTAGCCAGCTGGGTAGATAGATGTACAACAATAAATTCTGACTCCACAATCTGTGCTGTAAACTAAATTCTGAATGTATTTCATAAAGTACGTATTTCAAAGTGCTGTGTTCCGCTAACGGATGTTTACATTTTTGGGTTTGTACGCCGGCTTAATTTCCCCGCTATCCGTTGACATACAAATGTTTCCTTATTACTATCGAATACACCACCCTTTGACCCCACGATTTGCATAACTAACCACTTAGATGGCTACGTGAAGTGTGGAGAAGTTGTGTCATTGCCTCGAAATGGCACTGCTATTGGTTTTATGGTTTAATTCACGTGTGCAACAAATTTCCTACGTTTTGGCGCATTTAAATCCTAAAAAGCAGGCTTTAGAGACTTAATTCATTACCACATAGCCGGATAGTCAATCTTTGCTACCGGGGGATGGTCCATTCTAGGCTTGAACCCATGACGGGCATGTTATTGAGTAGTTTGAGTTGACGACTGTACCACGGGACCACCCGATTGCTTCGACTATTTTCATTAAATATTCAAAAAGACAAAATTTACCAAAAAGTCTCGAAATGCAAAAAAAAAAATTAAATAAAAGGGAAAATACGCAATAAAAATAACGCTTACTTATGGTACTCTCTTCAAACATCTTGTATGGAAATACCATATCCGTTAAAAAAAACATATAAAACATTCACGCATTCCTACAACATTACCTAATCCTTATTTTTGACTTGGTAAAAATACCATTAATTTGCAGTTAAGTACAAATTCTTAATTTCCTTAATTATTAATCGGGTTGAAAAACAGAGCTGATATTGATATAAAACTGCCAAGAATACGTGTTCAGAAATGAAGTGTTTCTATTCGGTGTAGTAATGCTTTAATTAATGTTGCTCATCATGACCCAGTTGCTCATTTTGACCAAAATGTTTTGCTCCGTGTTCCCCTGCTTGGCATTTCCCTGACACTTAAAATGTGATCTTTTTTGGCCTTTTTTGGATCAAAATTATTACAACTTACAACAGCGAGACAGAAGTGCATACGACAGACATCGCGCTGTCTGGTTGCAGGAATCAACATCAAGATTGCTTATCAAGGTGAACCTTGTAATTTTTAAGAAAAAATTGAAACTAAAGGTTTATCATCACGAGATTCATAACGAGTAGAAAATACTACTAGGGTTAAAACAGTTAACTTAGAAGGCGTTTATCATTGAATAATCCAACTACTTTCAACATACTTCAAAGCGTTCATAACCACAAGAAAACTGAATGAACAGATAAACAAATGTCTTCAATTGGCTGTAATGTGCACACCAGATAACAATTTCGCGCTATGTAATCTCCCCTCCTTCCAGGCACGAGATAAATCAAAAGATCATCATCCCAACACGAATCGCACCCGTACCATTCAATCTTACCCAACCACCATGCATCTCCATTAGTTTCAAATTATGCAAACGGATTGTGCAACCTGGGACTGCCAAGTCGAACTTCCACCTTCGCACCTTCACCACCGCACCCAACAAACACCTTGGATTGTGTGTCGGCCGCAGAAGTGATTTATTTGCCTCGAGTCGAGTTCGGTTCGCCGTGCACAAATTGCTGCTGTCCGGTCGGGGAGGACGCCACTGTCAGCTTCACGGGTTCACTCACCTCGCCCACCACGGCACGCCCTGCCAAAGACGCAACAACATAAATTGTCCCCATTCACTGGGCATAATAACGGTGCTTATCGGTGCGCCCACTGTAGTCGCACCAGCAGCAGCACTATATTACGATAATTTTCCCAATGATACTGACCAGCTCTAAGTGGTGAAGATACGGCGTGTACACGCCGTCCACCAGCGGGGCAATGGAGCACGCTCCCTAATCGGGGGTGTCATTTGGGGCGCCGAGATGGACCGTTCGGATGAGAGAACAAACCGGCAATTTGGCACAAACCGGCCACCACCATCGGCCCGCAAGAAGATGTGTAATGCTTTGGCCGCTTTGGCGAACTTGCGATAAGTACTTCCGTAGTGGCGTACTGCGTGACATCGCTTCAAGCTGTTTCCTTCTTCAGCCGGCCTGACCCAAGGGCTGCGTAACTGAGAGCCCTCATCTCGTTGGGCTGTGGATGTTGGGAATTTGTAAACTTTGCCTCAGGAATCTCCCTCCCTATCCGCTCGGCAGTTCGTTTGAGCAGGACACAGGTCCTATCAGGTGATGGTGAAGGTAACAGGTGCAGCGCAAGGGGGGCAAATGTTTCAAATAGTTCGGTGGAAAGGTATATCGAGCATACTGACCACTTCCTTTGTGCTTCCGAACGGCACCGGAAGCACTCGTAACCGGATGCTTACCGTGAACATGAAGAGATAGGGAGAGAGAGAGAGCTACACCAGCACTCGCATCGTATCAATTTTAACCGGGCATGAACATCGTGTGAAAATAGTCGTCAATTGTCATATATATCCTGGCTACGGTGCTGGTGTTGCGTGTCGCTCCGTTGACTCGTTGCCCTGCCCCAGCCACCGCAAACTTGCAGGACATTCCGCATTCAATCAGCGCGAGTGGCTGGCGCAACTTGGCAAATGAAGATGAGAATTTAACACCACGACGGCACAGGGCGCAAAGTGTTAGTAGCGTGTCCCGCGTGTTTAACATGGAAATGCTTTCCGTGCGCGTGGAAAATTAAAACAACACGCCATCGCATCACACCTGAAGCACCCGTTGCCCCTGTTACCGGAAAGCGGACACAAAGCGTACAACACATCATTCCATTGCCGAGCGAGCCTTCCGAAGCGGCAGCAAGGGGAATAAAGCTTCAGTGTTTTTTGCTTTTTGCTCCGGTTCGCCTGCCTGGCTGATGGCGCTCGGCAACAAAAAAGCAAGTTGAATATTTTTGCTGCAAAAACTGTACACTGTCACACTAACGCTCTCTATCTCTCTACCTCTCTAGGGAGATCAAGAAAAGGAATGCAAATCTTGACAAGCGCAACAATGTTGCCGTCTATGTCTGAAAAGAAACCATTCAACGCTCAATGCTGTGGATGCTGTTTGTGGAGTGTTTTCAGGTAAAGATTTAATTGCTTGCACTTGTCAAACCAACTGTAACCGGGGCAGTACCCACCCCTGTGTTTGGATGTACGTAGATGTGTACGACCAGCAAAGGTCAGTCGTCCACAAACTCCAACCGCTCGACTCTTTACCAGCTTATCGCTTTGCGCGGGCAGGGGTTTAAACATTTACCTACAAAAACGGCCCTTGTCGCATCGGGTCGGGCAGTGACCAAACGTATGCACTCCAAGATGGTTGCACTGCTAATGTGTAACAGCTGTGCAGCAAAACTTACAGACTGGCTACGCTCCCTACGATAACGCAACGATAAAGTGCCGCCCGAGCATCTTGAGTGCATTCGGTGCTCTCTCCCTGCGGGCTGGAGTAGAGTCCACACACGGTGCAGTCGTACGCTTGCTCTTAGCATTCAAATTCCTGGAAAAGCTCGCAGCAATGTCTACGGACCTGGCTGCATGGGACTTTCACACACACACACACACACAGCACTTGGGTAAAGGTTCCGTTTGTTCTGCTTCAGCAATCCGACACACTCGGCCACTGGCTGAGAGCATATCTCCACGAGCTGCACGGCGGACTTCATTAAATGATGTTGCAGAAAGGTTGCTGGAAGGTAAAGTGCAGTCCTTACGAGGGAGCGTGCTTTTTCTTTTTTTTATTAGAGAAACACATACACTTTCTGAGGCAACAACGGCAGTAACTTCGACCGGTGTGTGTGTGTGTCACAATACCTTATGGCCACTGCAACTCGGCGTGGGAGAGGAAGCATTTGAAGGTGAGTTTAACACACGACCTGCCGGTCGGTTCGGGTGCACCAAAACAGATACGTCGCTACTCTGCAGCTACCATAAACTACGGTGCACCTACGGGCTGCACATTTCTTATCCACCTTTCTGCACCTTTGTGATGTTTGTGCAAACAAAAACAAAAAAAACGGGGGAAATTATCGGTCAAGTACCATTGTATGCTTACCGTCCCAGTGGAGGGACGTGGAATCGACATTCTACAATTTCTACAGCAGCACCGGTGCGACCTAAACGACTTTCTCGACCTTATTTCCCTCTGGAGCTACAGTGCAGAGGAAGGTCGTCGAATGGGGACAACAACAAAAAAAAGACCCCAGAAAACGATCAGCAGCGGCTGCATGTAAATCCAATCGAGTTCGAAAAACTCTTCAAACCTTAAGTCTCTCGTGTTTTTGTCTCAGTAATGCGGGCTTAGTGGGTGACTCGAGCGACTCGCTCCTCTGATGCCCCTCCCTTGCCAAACATTGGAGGGTAAATATGTTATTCTCAATTCCCTCTGGTGGCGAATACTCTGCTCTTGCGAAAAAGGACGCATCTGGGTGGTGGCAAACGAGAGGGAAAGCTCTTGGGGAGGAGGTAGTAGAATAAAGCATTTCCACTTCAGCCTTCCTGTTAGTGTGCACGCAATACACACACACGCCTCCTACCCCTTGCATTCGTTGCCATGTGTGTAAGCAATTCTGATGAAGAACAGAATATGTTTGTAGCGCCTCACCTCAAATCCCCGGGCCCTTTTCCTTCCGAGCGGGAAAACAATCCCCACCACCGACTCTTCCCTTCGAGCTCTCGAGTCGTGCGTCAACTTTGTAAGGATTTCCTCCCCCTCACGCTCGCCCCAAATTTCCGGCCCAGTTTTAACTCGAACGAGGGGAGGGGAGGGAGGTTCAGTTGTAACACACGGGGTAAAGGAAGCATTTGGAAGATTAACGACCGGGAAAGTGGGAATCGGAAGGAGAGCAGCAGCAGCAACGGCAGACAACCCAAAACCAAGTGATAAGCACTGAGGGTTGTGCGACTTGCTTTAACGAGAAACAAAAAGCTTTCCACGTATGACGCGTCTCCCATGTGTGTGTGTGTGTGTGTCTGCGTATACGTGTGTTTGCTTGTGAGGTAAGTGGATGTCTGAAGAATTTTTTGTTTATTTTACACGATCACACAAACACACACACACACACACACACATTCGTTCACACAAACACAAGTGGTTTTGAAGCAAAGCGCAGCACACATTTTCGAAGGAAAACGGTGCGCAAAAAAATTAGATTTGATCTACTCGCGCAAGTACATCGGTGAGGCAAAAGGGGCCAGGGGCCAGGCGGGGTTTGTGATGGCAATGTACAATGTTTGAATTATAAATCTGTACCCTTAGCGTAACGAATTTATCTAGCGATGGGACGGATCAACCCCAGCAAGAACGTGAGTGCTTGGACGTGTGTGAGTGTCTGATGGTTGCAGGAAGAGAAACTTTGGATGCTATTACACTCAAGGTATGCAATTGTTGGAAGTGTAATTCAATTACTATCCATTGGGTAAAAGAAATGTTTCTTAAATCTTTTTTTTAAATGTTATAAGCAAAGTTGGTTTAAAACCGTTTAGTTATCTTTAACAATGCAGATTGCGTTGCTGTTGTTCCAAAAAAGCAGTTTATGAAATACAATATTGGCCGGAGCTTTTTATTGTTCGTCGAATTTGTCATCCTCATTCTTTGATATCTTACACTTTGATGTAGCTTCTTTTCTTTTTATTTTTCTTCTTCTTCTTTTTCTTCTTCTTCTTCTTTTTCTTCTTCTTCTTCTTCTTCTTCTTCTTCTTTTTCTTCTTTTTCTTTTTCTTTTTCTTATTCTTCCTTTTTTTCTTCTGCTTCTTTTTCTTCTCTTTCTTTTTCTTCTCTTTATTTTTCTTTTTCTTATATTTATTCTTCTTCTTATTCTGCTTATTTTTCTTCTTTTTCTTTTTCTTCTTCTTCTTCTGCTTCTTCTTCTTCTTCCTTTTATTCTTCTCCTTCTTCTATTTGTCTAAACGTTCTTCGCGGAAAAACCGGCGTTTTAGGAAATGTTTACATTAGCCGAGTTTCTTTTTCTTCTTCTTCTTCTTTGCCACAACAACTGCTGTCGGTCAAAGCCTGCCAGAACCCACTAGTGAGCTTGGCTTTCAGTGAATTTATTTTTACCATAACAGGATAGTCAGTCCTACGTATGGGGGCACTGTCTATTCAGGACTTGAACTCATGACGGGCATGTTGTTACGTCGTACGAGTTGACGACTGTACCACCAGACCGGCCGAGTTTACACACGGAATATTCTGCTGGAAAATATCTATCAAACACACATTTTCACTGAGGTAGGGGAAGTCTAGGCGAATCTTTTTTCGAGCAATCATATTGATCCATCGCTGGTATGTATGTATATATGTAGTACAAAGTAATCGAGACAGTATGCTATCCTTACCACATTACCTTGTCTGGTATATCATTTTGACAGATTAACACCATTGGAAAACAATCATCTATAACATATTCTAACTACTTATTCTTCTATCTAGATTAAATTAAATTTGACTGAAAACTATACCCGTGTTTTGGTAAATTCAAAAGCATATCGTTTGAATGTTTTAAATGGATGACTGAATGCATCAACTCCAATATTATCAAAATTAATATCATTGCATGATGCAAATGAACATCTTCTTGCAAAATTCGGTCCAGGAATTGAATAGTACATTCAAAAGCATTTTAACATATTAATTTATCTTAACTCAATAACCCGGTAACAGATTTTTTACAAATTATTAACAAGCTTGATAGATATAAAGTTCTCAGACATTAACTGCGCACTCAACTTTATTAAATACAACTTTTCCACAATCGACGACTCGCGATGCGTAATAAAATTCCCCTTTCACAGAATTAGTATCAGCAATGTAAAATTGATTTACATCTCAATTCCACCGCAACCCTTTAATATAGACCTTCGGATTTATTCCTCCCAGCCCACTATTTGGTAAGGTAACGGATAACTGTAATATTTACTTTCCATCATTCCACCGTACACCGTATGAAGGCGGCCAATGCTGCCTGTGTCGTTCATGCTACCGATCAAAGCCCAGTGTCCCCCCCCCATCCCACTCACCATCTCCCACCGGCAAGCGACCGTCTGACGAAATGGAACTTTCGCCTTCAATCAAATTTTTATTACTTATTCATTTCTTCATTTGCCCGAACCCGAAGCGCAAAGCCCCCGGAACGCTGTCGAGTGAAAGTTGCGTCCTTCCGCGTGGAACAGGAAATCTCACGGGGCACATCGACGAACGAGACATGTTGGTTTATGTGTTGTCCAAACAAAAAAATAAACAGCACAAGAAAAAAGCGACATAAAGGTAAGGTCGGTGCCAAAAAAAAACTGCGACGAACCGCTACATTTCGCAACGAGGCTGCGGGAACCAGATTCAACGATGAATGTTAGTAGTATGGAAGAGCGAACGTGTTGAAAAAAAATATCCATCCTACCCGCTTTTGAAGCACATCCTAACGCAGACGGGTGTAATTGAGTCGTTACGAATTTCAGGGCAAGCTAGTGAATTTGATTTTTATTTACTCAAATTTTTCCGCGAACCCGGCTCGATCATATACGGCCTTTTACGAAGTCAACGAAGGTACCCACCGGTGCCCCGTGATCATCGATCGAGCACAAAACAGATGCAAACTTTCGGTGTGAACTTTAGTATGCAAAAATATGATCCAGCATTGTAATATTTGGCAGGAATGTTTTCTTTTCATTTCGATTCCGAGGCAACATGGAATGTACGTGTATGTGAGTGTGTCTGCGTTTCCTCCCCAGAGCGGTCTGCTTTCAAGTGGGTTCTATTTAGCAAAGTTTTCCTATAAAATCAAACCGATAGTAAATTAAATAAAGCACCCCATACCACCCGCCCTCACAAACTCCAACGGAAGAACACAAAAGGGGGCAAATATTTTAAAGGAAAAGGCAAACCATCCTACCGGCCGAGAACAGGGAGCACACTTTGGAAAGTTTATCCATTGGTTTTGCTGAACATTCGACATTTGCATGCTAGTAAAGGCAACGGGCGGATGTACGATTTTCTCCCCGTGGAAAGGTTTTCTGCTTCGGCACGGAACCATCGATTGTGGGTTAATAAATGTGAAGAGCGTATATCGATACGCTTCAACCCACAAACTTCGACACCGTACACCGAACCAATTCATTTGACTGTGGGAAGCGTCAAACAGTCCAAGTCAAATTACTTCGGAAACTATTAGCCTTCCTTTTTGGGGGCTAGCCGGAGTTTTAGGAAAGGGGTCGGAAATGCCAAAAGATGCTGCCCGTGTAAAGTAAAGCAAATAGTTTGGCTGGAAGAAAGTTTCGATGTGCATGTTTTTACCAATCTCGTGTTTAAGTAAACACAGTCGTGGAAGATGTTTAAAACAACCTACGAGATGATGCGGTTTGTTTGCTGAACCTTACCAGGAAAAGGGATGTGTAAACATCTAACTTAAAGATTTGAAATGCATGAAAACGCAGGAGGAAAAGTGTATGGAAAAAGGAGTAACTTGAAATTTAGCTTTTTCATAAATACATAGCAGGGCTTACCATAGAACATGCAAATAAACGTTAGTAAGTAATTAAAAATGTAAGTGTAAACGTAAGTGAGCAAGTAGGTATGTAAATTAGTTATCAAGTAAGTAAGTAATAAAGTAAGTAAGTAAATAAGTAAGTAAGCAAGTTAGTAAGTAAGTAAATGAGTAAGTAAGTAAGTAAGTAAATGAACAAGTAAGTAAGTAAGTTAGTAAGTAAGTAAATGAGTAAGTAAGTAAGTAAGTAAATGAACAAGTAAGTAAGTAAGTAAGTAAGTAAATGAACAAGTAAGTAAGTGAGTAAGTAAGAAAGTAAGTAAGTAAGTAAGTAAGTAAGTAAGTAAGTAAGTAAGTAAGTAGGTAAGTAAGTAAGTAAGTAAGTAAGTAAGTAAGTAAGTAAGTAAGTAAGTAAGTAAGTAAGTAAGTAAGTAAGTGAGTAAGTAAGTAAGTAAGTAAGTAAGTAAGTAAGCGCAAGCAAGTAAGAGTAAGTAAGTGCGTAAGCGTAAGTAAGTAAGTAAGTGCGCGTAAGTAAGTGCGTAAGCGCGTAAGTAAGCGTAAGTAAGCGTAAGCGTAAGTAAGTAAGAGTAAGTAAGTAAGTAAGTAAGTAAGTAAGTAAGTAAGTAAGTAAGTAAGTAAGTAAGTAAGTAAGTAAAATGCAATCGGATCGACTCGCCCGCGCTTCTTTCGAGGCTCAACATGTATGTCCCGCCTAGATCGCTCTGAGCTAGATCGCTACTTGACGTGGAGGAACGCCGCACTCGCTTTGGCTCCTCTGATCCGTTTATTCGTATGTGCCGTGAGTTTAATGTCATTTGTGAGCGTCATCAACCTGACATGTCGCGCACCGCATTGTTAAATAGTATTCGTGTCGTGCGACCTTTTACATGTTAATTATGTTACTTAAGACTAAGCGTGACAAATGAATGACCGAAATGTGACTACGTTATAATGAATGAATGTAAATGAATTCGCTTCAAGTGGGCCATTTGCGATCCGTTGAATTTTAATTAATAAATAACAAATAAAAAAATAACAAGTAAGTAAGTAAGACGTATTATAGTATACGCGAGAACATAAATAAATAAAAAAAACAGGTGAGTACTAAATATGAAAATTGTTCCATTTCGAATGCATGGAATGGAATGCAGATTCATAAATTTTTTACCAAATTCATCGAAAAACTTATCATGTTTTATAAGAATTCAATTAATATTTACAATTTTATCAATGATAGCAATATTCATACATTTTATGTATTTTTATGTTCAATATACTCAACATCAGAACAAAATCAAAAATCCAGCAATTGCTACACAAAAAATGTTAGTGAGGAAAGCTTAAGAGTCAAACCCATTATCGTTAGGAAAATTCGTAAAACATAATTACATTGACTGTTTCGAATTCAAGTAAACTACTACTACTACTACTAGTACTACTACTATGTTCAATATAACAAAGACACATCAATTAACTTCTCAGAATCCAATTCTTTGTAAGCTCAATATATATTCTACCAGCACGAATTCATCACCGTATCTTTTTAAAAAGAAAATAAAATCTACTTCTAAAGTAGGTTGCCCCCGAAATCGCCAGCAAATACAAGCTTGAACGTCACACACATCAGTCTTCTATTAATCTTTCAGCAAAATAACAGTATAAAACCTTTATAAACCCTCTCCAGCAAATGATGTACCTTCGAGCAAGGATTGCCACAGCAACAATAACAATTCGTGGTAATCATCTCGTGTGCTCCGATCCCTTCCATTCCCCCATTTCTGTTCCACTCGAGCGTCAATAATATTGCGCTGCTTCTTTGATCCCCTTGCGCTACCGCTCTCCGGCAAGCTTCCTTCACCCTGTCCCACCCTTTAAGTGCCACGTTTATAGCCATCGGGAAGCGGCTCACCGGGTCCAGCCGGGTTGACATCAACTTTATCATAGCACCGCACTAGAATATGGGTCACGTTTAGGCCATTTTATGCGGCACGAAATATTTCGCTCCCACTGCCAACCCTTCCTCTCTCACCGGCTCCTCTATCATACCACCTCCCATATGCGCATTCCAATGCGGAAGAAAAAATCTCAGCTCCAATAAACGAACAAAACACACTCACACACACAGAGGGGCGGGCATGAGGATGATGGGAATTTCGCGCGAACGGGAAAATCGACACATTCCGCATGTGTCAAGTGCGAATGGGTCGACCGGGGCGACACACGTGTGCCGGGGCTGATTGATATTTTCAGCAACCGTGCCGTGGAATTAAATTGCAACGAAAGCGCCCAGCCCCACTCTCCATGGCAGCAAACGCCCGCTTTTCTTATTTTTAATATCATCCGACAAGCGCGTCAGCTTTTGAAATTGATGGATGAACCCTCACAGCCATTGTATGCGTGTGCCTGTGTGTTTGTGCGGATGAGCTTGCTTCTCAAGATGAACCTTATCATCGTCCGGCTATGAAAACCCCTTGCTGCGAATAATGTCTCGACCGCTTCCTCAGCCGCGCGATAAGAGTTTTAGGGCCTGTCCTTCCACCAAAACGACATGCGTGCTTTTGGTCACCTTTAGAATGAATGACGGACGAGACTCGTCGCCCTGTCGCCGTAATGAAGAGGTCCTCAGATCGAATAAACCCGATCTCCATCCGATTGGGTTGTGCAGATAGTGCAGCCAAACACTGTATCATGTCGTGCCGTTTTTCCACGGTTTCATCAAAGAAGGGGTCATCACAGCGAACCCTCCTTAAACAGCGTTTCATGAGGGTGACTTGCAGCGTTGAGAGGAAGTTATTTTACGGATCCGGTTGCTTCGAAAATCCTACCCGCAAGGCGTCCACTCGTTGCCCGCTAGAAGGACGAGTTAACCTTTTGCGCTGGAAACTCTTTTTTAAAGCTTATTCTTCTCTCTTATCAGCGTGATAAATCAAACGCGTTACGATGCGTGGCACGAAAGCTGTAGCATCCTCCTATTCTTACTTTTTTTGTGAAGAATATCTTACGAACCTTCCTTTGAAAGCGGTGTCAGTCAGGTGCCATCGAGTTGCAGGGGCGGGACTGAAGGATTATTATAATTTTGATGGATATTTTATTGGCCTGTCCTCGAGCTTTTCGGGAAGCATCGATCACCTTTTTCGCCGTGCGTGACACAGCACAAACCTCCCTGCTGAGAGAGTGGGGGAGAATGGGATGACGCTCGTCTTTAAAGGCATCACATTCTTCGGCCTTTCTTTTATTTATTTAACCTTCGCTGGCCACCACTCGTCCGCAAGGTAAAAGGAAATCCTCGTTTCATGCTTTAATTTGTTGCAGGCTATCAGCGGAAATAATAAAACTGTATCGTATTAAATTGATCCTCCCTTCTTTTTTGATTGGGACAGCATACATAACATTCTTTCTGGCTCCTCCTAATCGTGAGGCACGTAAACAAGCGAATGAATAATGTGCTCGCTTAGATGAAGCAAATAATAAATGGATAAATAGCTTCGATTGCGAAATTGTTTCGAATTTCTTCGAGGAATTTGTTATTAAAGAACGATACTTACGTTCTTTTTTGCGCGAAGAACAATCGAACCGAACTAGTTTCACGCTTGAACAGAAAGCAATTGAAGGTGCAATCATTCGCTTTCTCTCCCCCCAAATGATTCTGGGAAAGCATTTCACCATTTTGTTTCATCAGCAGCTAAGGAGAAGGACCCACACGAGGACAGGTCGAGCGATTGTAGTGGGGATTAAGTGTCCCCGTTGTGGTATCGGTTCGTTGTTAACGCACTTGTCTTGGAGGATTTAGCTGTCCGATTTGAGGGAATAGCAACGAACAACAATCTTACCTCTGAGAGCCTGAACATTTCTTCAACTGCATCCAACATGTGGCACGATTGTGTGAAAAGTTTCAAAATTCAAAATGCCTTCATTTCGGCATTATTTCCACTCCACTATGCACAATATAATTTTATCAGTGTCATTTTTCCCCCATAATCAGTAAATAAATTGTAAAAGACGTCGCTGCATGTGTCCGATTTGTCTTTTTCAAGACGTTATAAACCCCGCCATAGAATCGCGTTACCATCTGCCGACGTACGTCCTCTTGCAGGGCAAGCCAGAAGCTAGACAAAAGACACTGTTGAAACTTCAAGCGGATGAGGGTCGATTTTGCACTGTCTGTGAAATGCTTACTCCCAATTCTAGCGCACAGTGCGCTGTCACCGAGTCGTTTCTAATCCGCACGTCACTCCATGCCCCTGCCCGAAACCGATAAAACGGGACCGATTTGTTGCTATCGGAGCATTGCGAGCAGCGAAACAATAGCGAATGCGAAGGCAAGGGGATAGTGTGGGGCAGCTCGAGCAAAGTGTCAGATCGATCGGTTGTTTCCTTGTTGAAGCTGTCCGCACGCCACTCAGAGCCCGCATGATAAAGCGTTCCGAACCGAGAGACGTATGTTATGTTTCAGCTGATACCCCGAACCGGTTCGATTGGTGTCGGATGTGCTGCCTCTCCTCCACTCGAGCATCTCCACCCGCCCCGGCTCGACAGGATACAAGTGTACGCACCTGCTCCTGACATGTGGAAAGCTTTGTGCAGTCTAAGGACATGGCTCCACCCGCTGTACAATAAATGATTCAAGCTAGCGAGTGAGAGTTGATACCACACCACCCCGTCCAATCGTTTTCCCATCCGAAGCGCAATCGGCACGTGCATTCGCCGGTGCACGTTACATAAATGACTTTCTTCGACAAAAACCATCAAGCGTTTGTCCAAATGTGAGCGTCCGATCATCTGCACCTGGTGTATGTGCTTGTGTGTGTATGTGAATGTATTTACGGATAAAATGGATACAATTTCCAACACAACGTGCTCAACGTGAACAATTACAGATTGCGCTTCGACCGCTTTCTTGTCGGAGCGGTTCTTTCATCCGCCTTGAGGGCGCTTTGCTTCTTTAGAAGTGGTTATGACTCGTGTTTGTAGTTGAAAGGTGCTTAATAGCATTGCTTGGGTGGTGGCTTTTTTCCATTATCCTTTTCATACAGCTCTAGTCGTAAATTGTTTGATGATCTTTCATTAGCAATAGTTGTGCAGTGCTATTACGAGGGCTGGGAAATGAAGCTGAAGCAAGCAGGATGTGTGGGTTTGAATGCTATAGTGATTTTACTCAATCAATGCATTACTTGGTCGTGGCCCGATGAACAAATTGCTGTTCAAAACATCGATCAGTGATTAACGATGATTACTGGTATACTAACACATCTCCGCATGTTTGATCTTGCTTTAAGAATAAGGAAACACAAAAGGGTTGGAACATGGTGTATTGAAACATTTTATAAACCTTTTTTTTTAAAAGGTGACTTAATACTTTGTAACCTGTAACCTTTGACATTTACAAATGAGATATAAAAATGAAGCTATATAAAGCCTTCCCGGTAAAAAGAATCTATTGAATTTGTAATGGGTTAGGCGATAGCTACGGTCGCCATGTAATGTGATGAGCGTACATATGGTACAAACTGTGCATCAAGTAACGTCGCGGTAGGTCATTGTTTCGCTGACATGAGCCGAGGTGGAATAAAACTTCGTTCGAAGCGGACTTTTCGACACTTGATCGTCCAGGCGATCATAGAAACCTTTAGGAGGTTTCCCTCACTGGAAAGGAGTTGGAGTTTAGAGACCACCTTGGGTAGGGGGACATAACTAAACTATTTAAATGAGAAGTCGATAGATGTTGGATGGGCATAGTCCTATCCTGACAGTCCGAACGAATCTGACTTGCCACGGTCGGAATTGGTTTTATTTATGCTCAATTATTTCGTACATTTGGTTTTGGAATGTGTGTTTTGTCCTAATTTAAGGTTATTGATATGAGGTACAATTCATACATTGTATTGGAGTGAGGTGTCTGTCTGCTGCGTTTTTAGTCTTTTTACAAAGGTTCTGGAAAGTTTCAACTGTTCTAGCCAAAGACCGAGTGCGTTCGTCGATCTTTGCCTACACTGCGCTTTTAGCAATAAGTTGCTATGCGTTCTCGGTTCACCTAGTTTGCCTGCAGTAACGCCTGATTTGCTTATTATGCGTCGATTCGGGTGTTTTCAAGAAGTGTGTCACAATTGTTTTTATATGAACGGTGGGGCCTGAATTCTTCCGGTTGCTTTGTTATGGTATGATCTGATTTGCTGAGTTTTTTATAATGAATGTGTCGCAATGGTGTGATTTGGTTTTCCGAAGTGTGTTACAATGTGTCTATAGCTGATCGTGTGTATTATAATAAGTTCTGTATAGCAGGTATGCTACAAAATTATGTCAGTCTTAATATATTTTTTCAGAAAACTACTTAAATTGTTCAACAATTAAGTTATCGTTTTTCTACATCATGTTGCACAATTTGGTCACGATTGTTTTCGAAAGACCAAAACTTACACCAAAAGCCTAAAATTGAATTTGTACAGGTCGACCAGCTTTTCCTGCCAAATTTAATAACTCAAAGCCCCTTGCACAAATATATCCCGTACGATGGATGACGGTTCCAGTTGTGGGCAATTTTATTTCGGGTCCGTTTCGCACGCTTGACTTAGAATGGGGACTTTTGCATGCGTTAGATTGTTCTTTCGCATCGCAGCGGTGTCTTTTCCCTCGTTCTATTTTTCTTCTCTCCAAAGCATCATATGTGCTCCGTAACCTAGCTCCACAGTTTCTAGCCGGGCAAAGAAAACAAACAGATAAAACGAAAGCAAACGCCTTCCCGTTTTGTGTGCTTTATTATTTAACAGTCGCAAATTTAGAGCCGACAGAATGCAACAACAACAAAAAAAAACACTCAACCACACGTCACGGGATGGAGATGTATTTATTGACAAGCTTCATTTTTTGTACGCTTTTCTGTGCTATTCTGTGCCACAAGCTAGCATAGCGTTTTGCGAGAGGCCTCGGAAGGTCGGTGGCAAAAATTATGATCGTCCCGGAGACGAAACAATATTTATGGCCCGACTTCTGGGGGGAGGAGAATAAATTATTCATGCAATCAACGTCATGGGATTTATGGTGTGACATTACGTCATGAATGGGGTTTTCGGTTAAACTTGCTGCAAATTTACAGCAAAGCTGGAACTGGAGAGAGCAGGCAAAACTTAGCGTTCAGACTCTCGCTCTCACTGACTGCCGAAGCACGGGAAATCATTTACTGTTACGACCCGGATCCCGGGAAAGTACGATCAATCATAGATAAATTAATTAATCTTCAAAGTGCGATTAACCACGGCGTGGCAGGGAAATGGGTGGCCGGGCGGTGTTAATGTTTTTCAGAATCAGAGCTGCAGAGTCGGGCGTCGGAGGAAGTTGGTTGCAGGTCGATACAAACTGTGCCCTTACATGGGGCGACATAAAAATAAACTTCCGGCAATGCTTGAGCGGGCAAGTTTTACAAGCGTGAAAAAGTAGCATTTAAAGCATGACACGAGGAAAATTGGTCCTGTACGGTAACGAGCAATGAAGCAAATGAGAAAAGTTGGAAAGCTTCAACAGGATAAACCAGCAACAATGGTTTGGAAAGCCAAACGCTTTAAGAGCGAGTTTCGCTTTGTTCACTTGCAAGTAATAAAAACATCCCAATTCCAGACGTTTATTCACTTGCCGCAACAAATAAATTAAGATAAACTCTGGCAAACGACTGCTCAGTGAAGGCTGTCGCTTGTTTTATTTTTATTTTCGTTGTCTTTATTTTCGCTCTCCCATCAACCCAACCGCAGCTGTTTATCACTGTATCCATAATTTCTGCTTCCAATTTTGCCATAAATTACAGTCATTACTGTTATTTTTATTAACGTGCGATATGACATTGGAAATTAACGAGGCCACCCGCCATTATGCCTGTACCGGCGGGCCGTCAAACCGCCTGCCCTTTTATCCGCGCCCGCGCGCGCGCTGTCCCGTAATTATTAACAAGATTTGCCTGACTTTTCCTGACTTGTTGCCGGGCAGATGGAGAAACAGTGGGGTGGGAAAGGCTGTGTAGCAAAAGGCATGCAGTACGTCAATTAAAAGATGGCAGGAAAAAAGCACCGTATGTCTGTTGCAAAAGCTTTTCGCATTGCTGCTTGTACGTACATGTATTGTTGATGTTTTTTTTTTGCTTCAATTTCACACATTTTTGCAGATCCCTTTGTGTGACCGAATACCGGGACCGGCGCGGGAGCGTGTTTTTGCAAATGGAAATGAAGTTAAGGAGTAATTCAATTAACACCCATAACATGGTGTATCCTTATAGCTGTTGAAAAGAGAAATCCTCGTGTATGGCTACGGAGGGTAGGGAAAATGAACGATGGCACACACAGGCACTTTTGCTCGCGTATGTTCAACTCCGTGGAGGAGTTGCTGGATGGGGCGCAACGTGAGAGAGAGAGAGAGCCCGGGAGTACTTGGCGTACTAAGGCAGCATAAAAATGGCGCGCATCGTTGCATCATACACATTGGCAGCTCATGCTGATCCACCATTCAGGTCGGCACCCCACGCGTGCCATCTTATCTTATTTTATGTTTTATTCACAGCAGCAGCAGCAGCAATACTCAGCAGCTTTTTTGAGAGTGCGCAGAGATAGCAGAAGGAAGAAGGACAAAAGGAAAGTTACTGCTTAATAAATTCATTATATGCGTTTGGTAAGCATAAGAGGGCATCCGCCCAGGGAGCCCTTATCGCTGCTGCGGAGTAATCAAATGTGGATTTTACGGCTCTTGCCACTACTAACAGTCATGATGGTGCAGTCAACTAACCTTTAGTATCGAACAAAATCACGGGAGAAGAGGTTGTAACAAAATAAAAAAATAAAAATAGGGGAGGAAGAAAGGCGATAACCAGCACAATGAAATGGTGGTTTGTTGCGTCGTAAGAGGACTGGTTTGTTTAAATGCTTCAGAAAGCATGGCAACAGGTGTATGTACAGCAGGAACCCTCGGAACAATGCTTATGCTCGGTACGTTTTAAGTAGCTTAAACAAGGCGGTTTAAAATTCTATCACAGAACAGCACAACGGAAACTAAATGGGGTTAAATGGTTCTCTCTCTCTCTCTCTCTCTCTCTCTCTCTCTCTCTCTCTCTCTCTCTCTCTCTCTCTCTCTCTCTTTCTTTCTCTCTCTCTTCCTCTCTCTCCACCTCTTCTTTATGATCTGATGGAAAACTGTGAACCACACTAATAAATTGCTTCATTCTCGTTGATTTTTCCCTTCCGTCTTTAATAATAACGCTATCCATTCTTCATTTTTCCACGTTACCAATTTCCTTCCCGCGAGCGTACTATGATTGATGCGCCTTAGCAGTAAATCCCTGTAAACAGTGTATCCGCACAAACTGCGCGCGGCAAAACCAGATTGCTACACCGATTTGCCCCCAGACCCCGGGACTTTTGCTTTTGCCCTCCATTACACCCGTCAGCGGCTGTGGATAAATAATAAACGCGTTCAGCCGTACCATCCAGACACCTCGGTGTGAGCATAATAAAATAAAGGGTACGGCAGCGAGGCAACGCAAAGAAACTGAGGTGGCGTGTATGAAGAAAACGCTAGACAGCCAACGCTCATAAACACCTCTTCGAAATGCGATCGCATGCGAAAATCATTATTAATAATAATTCAACGTCGGAGGCTGTGGAGATGGAACATTGTTTTCCGCTGCGCAAGATCTTCGGAATACTGTGACCTTGGTGGTATGTGAAGTTTTGGCGGACCGAGAATCTTCCTAATCGCAACTTTGGTCCCAATCGTGATGTGGGTGTGGAGATTGCAACTACCGCTAGTATGGGCGTTTTAGCGTGGTAAGAGATGAACATGATCATCGAATCATTTGGCAGCTGGGGAATAACTTTACGTTGGCGTCGACATCGGTATGTTTATGACAGTTGGGGGCTAACAAAAGCCGTTGAACTGTTCAAAATATGACGTGGTACAGCGATCCAGCGTTTATAAGCAGCGCATGATCTTTTTAAATATATAAAATCATAGTCTAAACCAGTGCTCTCCAAACTTTTTAGGATCACGGATCGCTTAGTTTGGAAAATGTATTTCCCGCGGTCCACATATAGTGAGGGCAAATATGTTTCACTAGCCCAGACAACCAAAAGCCAGGGTAAAGTAAAAACACAATACATCATAATAACACTCAGACACTGTGGAAGCAGGTAGAAATAAAATACCATTTCTCATAAAAATCAAAATGATTCGAACGCCACTCCTCTACAGCGAATTGAAAAACTTTAAAGCGATTTTATACTCATCATATCATGAGTGGTTAAGAAGTTATTTAACTGATCGTTGCATTAACGTTAAGATAGGAACTAGTTTATCTGCCACATTCCATAATTTATCTGGTGTTCCTCAAGGGAGTATATTAGGACCTTTACTATTTATTATATTTATTAACGATGTCGTGTTTGCTATTCCTCATGTTAAATTGTTATTATATGCTGACGATCTAAAAATGTTCCTACCTGTTAAATATTCTGACGACTGTGAAATGTTACAAGGCTCGTTAAACTATTTTTCTGCATGGTGTTTTAATAATGAAATGTTACTTAATGTTAGCAAATGTAGTTGTATAACATTCTCAAAGAAAAAAAAATCCTATTATTTATAACTACAAAATCAATGAAGACAGCGTTCCACGTTTTTCTCAGGTTCGGGACTTAGGAGTTATTTTAGACAGTAAGCTTAGTTTATCTAGCCATTATCAAACTATCGTCACTAAAGCTCTTAAACTGTTAGGATTTGTCTTACGTGTCTCGGCCGAATTTAAAGATCCTTTCAGTTTAAAAACATTATACTGTTCTCTAGTCCGTCCCATCCTGGAATTTGCCAGTCTAGTTTGGTGTCCCCATCAAATCACATACATAGATAAAATTGAAAAAATTCAGAAAAAAATCACACGTGTTATGTTTCATCGTCTTCCCTGGTCAAACCAAATTCCACGTCCTTCGTATAATGTTCGGTGTTTACTATTTGGCTTAGAGACTTTACAGCAAGGAGAACTACGGCTCAGATAACTTTTATGCATAAATTATTAATTGGAGATTTTGATGCACATTTTAAATTTTATTTGCTTTTCTACTCCCTCTAGAGGTCTTAGAAATAGAGAGCTACTAAGAAGCCCTTTTAGATCGACTGGTTTTGGTGCCAATGATCCACTGCTCAAAATGATTGATGTGTATAATAGGTTAGGGTTATCAGCAGATTTCAATCAATCCGTTAGTCAACTGCGTCAGCATATTCAGGTTAGTTCTAGGGTCATACTTTAAGGCCGGGCTACATTGATCGTACTCGCAAGTGTAATTTCGATTTTCACTAGCGCATCTGGCGGCGGCTGACCGAAGCATTTTGCCAAACAATTTGGAGCCGCTCCAGAAAATACGTTAATTTTCCATGTTTTTCACTTTAACTGGACTTAGAAAGCTTTGTAATTGATACATAAATATGTTGTGCAAGTATTCCAGCCGTTTTCGCATCGAAAAACGGTTAAAAAACTACTTAAATTTGAGATCCGGTAGGACCATTCCCCCGACGACAAAAAAAAGCTTCCACCAACCGCCGCCAGATGCGCTGGTGAAAATCGAAATTACACTTGCGAGTACGATCAATGTAGCCCGGCCTTTAAACTTGTACTCTGTAAGCATTAAGTTATTTAGGCATACTCCCCGATAACTTTGATTTAAATAAATAAATAAATAAATATCATCATACTCAGCAAAAATAATATATAAATGATGCACCAACTTCTTTAAAAAACTTGTGTGAGCACTTGTGTGAACTATTTTATTTAAACTGGATTTTTTTATTTATATGTAATCTTCTTCTTTTCATTCTTCTTCTTCTTCTTTTTATTCTTCTTCTTTTTCTTCTTCTTCTTCTTCTTCTTCTTATTTTTCCTTTTTTTCTTCTTATTCCTCTTCTTCCTTTTCTTCTTCTTCTTCCTCTTCTTTGTTTCTTCTTTCTTTTCTTCTTTTTTTCTTCTTCTTCTTCTCATTCTCCTTCTTTCTTTTCATCTTCTTATTCTTCTTCTTACTTTTCTTCTAATTCTTCTTCTCCATTTTTCTTCTTCGTATTCTTCTTCTTCTTACTATACCCACAAGTTGGCTTGGATTTCAGTGATTTGTTCAATACTCATAGCAGGATAGTTCGAAGGCGTATGTATGGGAGCACGGTCCATTCGGGTCTTAAACCCATAAAGTAATGAAATAAGAAATTCTATTGATTCATACAATCAATTCGTTGAATTTCAATATAATAGCAATTTCGTTATAGCAAGTTCATGTGAATAAAAAATAAACAAATTAAACAAAACGTTTCTAGGCATGTTGTTGATGTTATACAATAATCACATATTCTTATCAACATTTTAACTACAACATTCAAGATTCGACCGATGCACATTCGACCGACTGAAAATTTCAACGTGTACAGTTGCTGTAAGCAGAATTAATAAGACCTTACAACACCTAGCGAAGCGATAGATAGTTCTGTCTTTTTCGGGTTGATGAATCAATTGTACGCTTCGCTCTCCCCTCCTACAACTCTCCTCCGTACCCACCACCGCTCACCTGCTGGTGCTACTTGCGCCACTACAGTACAACTGCCATTTCCGCACCATTACGCGTGTGGAATTGCACCGCACAGACCGGATCCGCTCACACCCTTTCTGTAATTTATCTTTGGACGTATAAATATTTATAAGATTATAAATAGCGTGAAAATAATTTCTAATCTCGTGCCGTACGCCACCAAGCAAACCGCGCGCCCGCCTCTTCCCAGACGACTGCAGTTGGGGCGGTTGGTCTATCCATCACGAGACGGCAAACGATCTCGAGCACGCGCGGGTGTGTATGTGTGTGTGTGTGTCTATGCCTGTGTCATGGGTTTGCAGTGAGGTATTTATTACCACCGCGTGAGCCGAATAGTGCCGGGGGTTTTTCATCCCCTTCCCAAACCCATTGCCGACCGACGTGCTGCCCCGGCGGGTTGAGCTGGAGTACCGCGGCACACTCTGGCATATCAACCTTTTCGTCTCGGCTCGTCGTGCGACATACATCGCTCGAAGTATGCTCCACACCGTCCTTAACCTCGCCTCGTGGGGACCATCTCGTTTGAACTTTGTCGTGTCGTTTTGTGTTATCCCCTCTTACTCCCCCTCAGGGGGCACAACACGGACGAAGGCACTAACTCTGCGACCGAAGACAGACGGGACGGATGGTGTGGACTCTATTCTCATTAAATTTCTAGCTACCTTCGCATACGCACCCTCGCTTGGGTGGTGTTTTCTGCTTCCTTCCATACACTTGCCATTGCACGCTTAAAAGCTTTTACAATCTGTTTATTTTACATTTCACCGAGACCACTTTAGCCGTATGCTAGGGAGGGGGGGAAGTATGCCGTATGTTCGCGCAGCCAGTATATTTGGCCCTAGTGTCCCTTTACTGATATTATACTCAGTTACACACGCGTGTCAGGTTAGTTGCGTGTGTTGGTGTGATGGAAAAATGTTTTTCCGACGGAGGTGCTTTCCCGGTGTTATGCTGTTTTTGTACCGCAAAGTGATAGGAAGTGTCTAAACATAAACATAAACTCCATGCGCGTTCGTTTATCTGTTCTTGAGTAGTAATGGCTTGGAAGAAATGTTTCAAAATTATGGTTGTTGTTAGCAACAAACTAAACTGTTATTAATACTTTTATAGATGCCTTAGACATTTTAAAGTAATGATTTTGATTCGAATAAAAACCTTCTATTAACATTCAAAAGTGTCGGTACATCTTGTTCTTCATCAGGAATTATCAGATCTTTGAGCAACTTGGCGCAAAGCTACTGCGGAACTCCCAGTTGTATTATAAAACTTTACCTGCCTTTTTCCCATGCCGCTTCTCCATCAAGCCTGTGGCTGTAGCGACGCTGTTGTATTGCTATAAAGCTGAACTTTAAACGCCTAAAGCCCACAACAGTCCCGTGCTTTGAAGTCCAAATTTTCGTACACACCCGTCAAAACCAAGTACACCGACCTCTTTATGGAGTTCGATCACTTCCATTCTGTTCAACTTCGAAGCCGCTTCATCTCCAAAAACAACGAGACCCGGCCAGCCCAACCAATGCATCCATTTTAGATAGCATCTAGGTTTTGATTGACAAGTTCTAATTTCTGGAGCAGTAAAACGGAAGCTTCTTATCCCAAGGCTCGAAGCTTTTTTCCCCTGCAGGCGTCATTCCACTTCAGCCATCACCCAAATCGATACGAATCGAAGCAATGCCGTTTTGCTACAGTATCAAGTGGCTATTGGAAGTTCTACCGCAGAATGGATGAGGACGCCCTGGGGGAAAGCGAAGAATGAAGAGATTAAGAGATTAAGGATCACTTGGCCTCCGGTCCCCACCGCATCCGGGCTGGCCGGCTCGCGTGCTGACTAAGGCAAAAATTTGGGCCAACAATTCAAATGAGTCTATTTTTAGCACCGTCATCGTGGCACTGAAGGCCAAGAATGGCCGCGGAAACATCAAAAGAAGGGACAGAAGATTGGAAAAAGTTATCGTGCTGATAAGAGGTACCCGTGCTATGGCAATGTTTAGAATCGCGTGTTAAGAGGCATAGGAATCGTTTCTACTTGCAAAACTAATTCTTAAGATACATTCATGCCAAAAATCTAATCATAACTTTCAACGAGCGCAGAGTTCAATATTTGAACCAGATTCAATATCTCTTTATGGCTGCAAATTCTCTGCCCTCATAAATGCACCACCACTTTGGAGCCGGGGCGAAGAAATCATCTCCAAAACGGAACGATTTGCTCCGTTCGCATGATTCGAACAATTTAAGCTCGGTGAGCACTATTCTTTTGTCCAATTGCTGCTATTCCATCCATTATTATGTGTCTGCATCCGGAAATCCTCATCCTCATAATCGAGCTCGTATTGTGATGGCAAATCTTTTGCTGATCCTTCTTGAATCATTGCACCAAACGAGTCAATTCCTTCTCGTCCCCTCGCCAAAAAGGCCCAAAGCGTGTCGTCCGGTGAGTGATTGAGGTCTGTTGTAGAGCGGGACAAGGGAAGTGGGATTATAATGGCATGAAGTCCAGGAAGGGGAGGGGTGAAAGCTTCAACATCTTATACCCCAGATCCTAACCCGGGTAAGGTGGGTACTTTGTCTTATTGCATTTGCTCGTCCTTTTGATTTTCTAGCAGCACAAAACCGTTTCGGTTCTATTTTGTTCCTCTGTGCTCGCTTCAAACCGCTTCATTTTCTTCCCTTGCTCTTTCCCGGAAGGAAAGATTAAAGCGATCGAGAATATGAAAAATGGCAAACGCAATACAACGGTGGCCGAATTGAAGGCCGTACCAGCGAATAACAACAATAACGACAAAAACAGTAAAAAACGAAAAAGCTCGTCAAAGCAATCACCGAACATTGGACCGAAAAATTCTCCAACCTAGTTGTTCCTGCATTCTGCCGTTCATCATCTTACACAGAACTTCGTCCCTTACTAAACACATACACATTGGCACGTGAAAAACACCCAAACAAAGTCGGGACGAGGCGCAGGAAACGCATTGACTGATGGAAATACAAAATCTCTTCACAAGCCTCGGTCGGTCGCTGTTGTGGGTGTGTAAGGCTGGTAGGGGAAGGCAAACACGGACCCAAACATTTCGGATGTGCAGATGTGCGCCCGACCCAGCAGATGATGATGATGAGTGCGTGAAGCTGGTCGAAGAAACAACAAACATCAAACGGGAGACCGTTCTGTTGCGATGTGCAAAGACGCAAGCCACCGCAACACCATCGAACAGGTCCTTACGGACCTTAATGGGATGGGCTAGGTTGGATCAACCATACGTGTGTGTGCGTGTTCACTGCTCTCATTAACCTACATTTACGGTGGGTTGGATTCCAACGCAAGCAATTCAAACCAGAGCCCTAACGTTGATTCCAGGCACTGTCGTTTACATGGTCGCGACAGTGGGCTGTATGACGTCAAGTGCAGGACGCTACCTTCCTATCCACAAATCGTAGCCAATGACTATCTCGCATCGAACTGTGCAACTTACGATGATTGGGCCCGAAAAAAAAGCGTTTGCCCACTGCATGATGCCCGTGCTGGTACAAAGTAATAGAACATTGTCAGAGAATGGTTGTTGGGTTTTTTCAGAACGTTTGATTGCAACGGATGCAACTGCCTTTCATTAGTTTGTTGTATTGCAAATTGGTGCCTTTTACTGCAAATGACGTTTGATGCAGTTGGTTCATTGTGACTATAAAATGGTTTTATTGTTTGAAATGGTATTCTTCAACTTATTAATTTCCCTTCTCTTTTTCTTCTGGACTGTTTTAAGGTTATTCTGTTTTGATTTGTGTTATGTATTATTTTATTAAATATTTCATTTTAAGGTTATTCTCAAATGTTTACCTCACTACCTTATTTGAAGTGTCATGTTGAAGTCGAAATGTCTATCTTCAATATTTGTTTGCTTTTACATGATATTTTTTAGATGTTATTTACATATTTTGATATTTAAGAAAGTCTAAAAACAGTTGTTTTCTTATTTTATAATTTTTTATTCTAAACTTTTTTATAGTTATTTACACATTTAGTTGGAGAATTTTATAAAATTGTTTAAAAAAATTTTATTATTATTTAAAGCTCTTTATATTGTTTTGATCCTCAAAGTACATATAAACAATATTTTTTTTAAGAGTAGAGGAATGCAAGCCTCATTAGTCAAAACACTATCAATTTAGTATTATTAATAGAGATACGTTAAATAGAAATATAAAAGAACGAATGATTGTAGCTATTCTTTTGAATACAATTTATAAAGAATTTATCTAACAAACACCCCACAAACCAATATAACCCCCTGTGTCCCTGTGACCAAACTGTCCAAAACGCTTCAATTATTGGTGTGTCGTCTCGCAAACATCAATCCGCAAACATTGCGCCACCGCAAGGATCAAATGCTAGCCCGAAACCCATCCCGCCCGGCCCAGGCAGCTGACGGCCTTGTTAGCTTTTAGTACACCAACAAAAACAACAGTATCATTGGCATCCCCCCGGCACACAATAAATATTTTCCCATCAGCTGCCATCGATAATTTTTTAAGAGCTTTCCGAATCAAGCACCGTGCGGCCGACTTCTCGACTCGGCAGTGAGTGATGGCAAGATTGTTGCGAAATGATGATTGGGATATGATACAGCCAGGCAGTAGCAGACAGAGGGACAAACACAATAGTAGTAAGCACATAATACCGTGCCCATCATGCGCGGCAGAGAAAAACAAATCGATCCCGTGTGCCAGCCGGAGTGCGCCAGCATTCGTTCCGGCACTCGCGTTCTCGGGAAAAGCGTTCTAACGGCAGGAAGGAAAGCGGGGCAAACGACCGTATGCGGAGGATGGTTTATGTGCAGTATCAGGTTTATATTGTACGAAAACACGGTTTCCATTACTAGCAGCCACTGTTCCAGTGTACAGAGCATGGCACATGCTTTGACCATGAAACAGGACGCTTCCGGTGAAGAAATGAGCTAGCCCTGAACGGCGAGTACGAAAAACCTTCCTTTGGAGTGGTTTTTGTGGCGGCGTGTTCTTTTGCGCAAAGTGAGGACCACTTCCACCGCGACCCCTCGAAACAGCTGGCACGGTTGGAGGCCGCGGGCCGGTAGTATTACATCGGAAACATTGCGTTCATTTTCCCACCGCTCGCGACCCACTTTCCCCCAACCTGGGCAAGTAATGTTTCATCTCGTTCATCGCTATTGCCAGGAACGGTTTTTGTTTTTCACTGCTCCACTACATACTCCGCCACTACCGCTGCAAGCGTCGATTGCACGCGTAAACGGATCCTTCAAGATTACAAATGACGGCGTACGTCCAAAGACGGCTGGTAGGAGACGGCGAAGACGACACAGCGAACGGAAACATTAAAGCCTCGGATATATGATAATGGTTCGTATTCGCGTATTGCTTCCTACGGTGCCCTTTGCCGCCGCTCCAGCAACATCCCGAAGGCGCACA
The DNA here is from genome assembly GCF_016920715.1 of Anopheles arabiensis. NCBI lineage: Eukaryota > Metazoa > Arthropoda > Insecta > Diptera > Culicidae > Anopheles > Anopheles arabiensis. The sequence goes on along the minus strand of NC_053517.1, from coordinate 84,014,862 downwards.
AACAAATGCGACAAGCTACACAGCATTTGTAACAACAGCTAGCGAGCGTTGCTTCCACGTTGCTTGCCCATTCAAATAAAAACCTTCGGCAAGCGTGGCCACGATGCAAATGGAAACTGACAAAATGATGAATAATATTGGAAATAGCACGGGGCGTGGACAGTTTGCGCGGGGACGAGCAGGGAGACATCTTGAGCTGCGGGAATAGCGCGCGAGCGCGCGTGGTCAATGTCGTGGAAAATGTGGTACATAAAACAAAACTTTATATCACCGGTGCAGTGAGGCGTGAAAGGATGATGTGGCAGCAGCAGTAGCAGCAGTCGTTATGCACAGTGCTATTTGTGTGCGGTAAACAAATTGTTTCAATATTTCTGCCCTTCTAACGACATCAACAATTTCAATCGGATTTGGTTCATTAAGTGAGCGAAATAGAGAGTGGAAGCCATATATCATAAAGGGATCGTAAGAAGCAAACAATAGTATATTATAAATGCTGGAATAAGCTACCGAGCGTGCAGAATCATAATACTTTATACCAGGGGTCTCCAAACTACGGCCCGCGGGCCGCATGCGGCCCTCAAGAGCTTAAAATGCGGCCCCGATGACTTTGCCAGATTTAGAATAAATATTAGGTTATTTTGACTTTTTCAAAAGAAATTGTATTTTTTTTTCATTTCTTAGACAAAAATCAAGCTTTAGTAACACGAATCTGTTCAAGTATCGTTATTATTTTGTTATAAAAATGAGATTTAAACGTTCACTCATCAATTATAGGTAACATTAAATGGCCCTTAACATAGTGATTTTTGAAGCAATGCGGCCCGCGGGCTGAAAATTTTGGAGGCCCCTGCTTTATACAATAAAAAATAATTATGGGTAACAGAAGATCATAAATAAATCTTATTGAATTATAAAAAAAAAAAAACATAATAAGAATAATAATACTTTATACAATTAAAAATAATTATGGGTAACAGAATATCATAAATAAATCTTATTGAATTATAAAAAAAAACTGTTTTGTAAGAAACAAATCTTTTATGCCTTTTATTCTTGTCATAATCAGGAGTCTCATTAGGAGTATGGGGATCAATTCTTCAGAGTGTGTTACCATTGCTATTCTTATTATATATTAATGATGTTGCGCCCATACTTCCTACTCCTAATTGTTTAGTATATGTTAACGATATAAGGATTTTCATGTAATCCGGGTGTCATCTGACTGCATTAAGCTCAAGAAGCTAGTAACTAGGTTTTGTGAATGGTGTGAAAATAATAGTCTGTCTATCTCCGTGAGTAAATGTACCGTGATGTTCTTCAATCGTTTGAAAACCCCCATTCATCATGAATATAAGCTATTAGTTGTTGAAATGAAACGATCAATTATCATCCGTGATCTAGGAGCTATGCTGGAAACTAAACGTGATTTCCACATGCAGTACCAGACTTTCTCTTCTTTGGCACAACAACCGTTGTCGGTCAAGGTATGCCTGCACCACTAGTGGGCTTTGGCTTTCAGTGACTAATTGATTTCCCCCATAACAGGATAGTCAATCCTACGTATGGCGGCACGGTCTATTTGGGGATCGAACCCATGACGGGCATGTTGTTAAGTCGTACGAGTTGACGACTGTACTACGAGACCGGCTACCAGACTATTATTAGTAAAGCGCACAACATGTTAGGCTGGCGATTCACAACCATTCTGAAACTTACACGGATATTTATTGCCTGAAATCACTGTACTTGTCATTTGTTCCATCAGTACTGGAGTATTGTTCTGTTTTATGGTGTCCCTACTCGTCGATCTGGACTAAGAAACTAGAATCCTTCAAAAAAAACCAACCCCTCTAACTTCGCCGTATGGTTGCTCAGAGAGTATTTGTGGCAAAAATGCTAACACATAATATCGACGCTCCAGATCTGTTGCCACAATTAAGTATAAGTACTTGTTATAACTGCTTTCGGATGTTGTTCAAACTTCTGCAAGCCGTAGACTTATTTTAGGCAGCTTGAGGCGAGCGCCAAAATTAAAATCTATTTACCCAGATACGATCCGAAAAGAACGTTCGTATAGCATTCGCTCCTATTTATAATCTTTCCGTTTACCGCCATTCCGTTTCCATCAAACCTTTTTCTATCGTTTTGGCCGATTATCCTTCGCTAATATTTCACGCTTCCGATCTCTCAATACTATGGCATAGCTCTAGCCATCCTACACTGTCAGTGCCGCTCAACTCTGTTCGTAACAGTACTCCACCTAAGATTCTTAGACACTATGAACACTTAAATATTGACAGTAAGAGGCTACTTTATAGCTATAATGAACTTTTGTTGTATATGCCTCGCAGTTTTAACTCGTCTTATTCTTAGTTTGATTATAATATTTCGATCGATACGTTTAAAAGTCACCTATTGGCTTGTTTGAACACACTTCTTCTGCTTCTCCTTATTTGCCACAATAACTCGTGTGCTTGACTTTCAGTGATTTATTTATTTCCATTGCAGAATAGTCAGTCCTGCGTATGGGAGCACGGTCCATTCGGGGTTTGAACTAATGACGGGCATATTGTACAAATTGACGACCAGACTGGCAACAATGTTGATCCCTATTAATGGGGCCCCCAAAAAACCTAGCCTGCAATTTTCAGTCTAGATTATTCTAGCTTCAAAGCTAGAATTAGATTCGAGTACCTGCTCGAAAACACGGTGTTGTTTACATTTACCCCAAGGTGCATTAAAGAGATCACGTGGTGGAATCTAGAATCAAAATGTATGTAGTCCAGGTGGTCTCATAGCATGTTTTTTTTTACAACCCAATTTGAACATCACTTTTCGACAAGATGGGTGAAAACTTTTGCTCAAACAAGAATTCTGGAGGCTTGACGAATACACAAAACACTCTTAAAATCTTTATTCAGAAACAGAAGCGATAAAAATCAGCCTTCTAAATACACACACCTTGGAAGAAGCCCACTCCAATATTACACTTAATAAATAATAATGAATCTACATATTTTTAAAGCAAAAATTTACATCCTAGGACTTATTTCCTAAGATAAGTCAGTGCTGTTTTATCGTTTATTTTTAATGTTAGTTTTGTACATTTTTTTTTCGTATAAAACATGTTAATTTTGGCTAGTACTAAACAAAACAAACATATTACGTGTTTTTCTTTTCCCACTCAAAGGTTTTATCAGTTTATTGGAAATTACTTATCAGTTTGTTCCAGGTAATATCCCTTGTCTATAAACATTTTGGTGTCATATCAGTGTCATATCACTCGACTAGTTGCATTATAACAAACTTTTTTTAAAAAGATTCGCATTGAGGGTGATCCCTTTTATTTTCGTTTCTTAATTATAATATGAAAATCACTCAAATGCTTTAAGATACTATCTGCAAGACTAACGTGAATAAAACCCCCATTCTTGTCCACACAATGCTTTAACCAATCGAATAATCTCCCCATTTCTAACTCTTCCAGCATGTGCGTGCAAAATCAGAAGCACAAAAGCAGATACGACCCACCGGACTGGGATAGCACCATTCACCTTTACAAAGCTGCTGTTACGATTGCATCCCGTGGGACGTGAAACGATCCTGCATCGTGGGACGAAACAAAGCGACCTTCATTGTACTCGATTGTTCTGCTCCAGGATTTGCTCACAGTCAGTCAAGAGGTTGGGTTTTGGGACTATCTAAATCTTCAAAGCGACAAGCGACACCATGCCTTTCTTCTTTCCTTGCCGATCAAGCTAAACAATCAAGTTACACGAACGCTGCGTAGCGAAAAAGACAACCGATTTGGCACTCCACGAACGGAGAAAACTAAACCTCCACACCAACTCCACACCGTCTGGCCGTTCGTTACACCAATTCAATTGTAAACCATTCCCCTTGGCAGGAGAAGAGCCGAAACCGTTCCATCAAGAAGGTTGCAAACGGGGCGTTAAAGCAAAAGCAACGACATCAGTTGGTGGATGGCAACCAACTTCGATCCATTCCGTTAGATAAAAGGAGCCCGTCAGTAGCTGAGCTGAAGCGCACAGAGACACAAGCGCACAACTCGGTCGACCATTGTAATGATAATAGAATGCGGAGCTGCAAAAATACTGCAAGACATCAAACGCTTTAATGTAGTGCCATCGTGCTGGCACGTGGCAAGATGACGCTGGAACATAGAGCGTCAAAGATAGGGACACTGCTTCACACCGGATTCATAGAACGTAGCTGTACTCGTCCCCGGGCAACGATAATGAAACAAAACATAACACTTTCGGGGCAAAATTAAATTGCTTCATCCGGAAAATTAATGCTATCAACAGCTTTATTAATCGTGCTGCTGCAATCGGGTAGCAAATGGTGTTTTGGTTGCAAAGGCACCGATCGTGCACCTAGCCGTAGTACAATCGGGAGCACGCTTGAGAGGAATCTTTACTCGAACTCGAACAGCACGTGGCTGAAGGGTCTTGGGCGCCCGGCGTCCGGAAGCTAGCACCGGTAAAAGGCTTCGGAATTAATTCTTTTCCCCTCGGTAAACCGGACGTCAAGGATGATTTCACGTAAATTATATCATCATCAACTGGCCCTCCGTGCTTGGATGCTCCGAACCCGTGCACCCATGATCCCTACTCCATTCGCCCGAATCCGTTCAAAAGTTCATTCTTCTTCCAGGCCGAGAACTTTCCAGCTCAGCTGCTGGTAATGCTGGCAAAGTGGCGATGAAAAATGGCGACGAGAATGGTTCCGTATCAGCACAATTCCTTTCTTTTCACTAAACCATGGAAGAGGGCATAAAGGGGTTGCTCCAACATGAGGAGTCGGTATGTGGAGAGTGTTGTATCCGTTTATGGAGTCTTGATAAGTCTTCGCAAGAATGTGAAACATTAAGCACTCTCGAGGCTGGGTTCAGACGAGTGGCAGGCAGCAAGAGCAAGAGCCAACTCTTCCAGTGTAAGGTGGATGTTCTGATGACTCTCAAGATTTTGTTCCAACGCTCGGTTTCGTTGTAGAAAGATGGCTGCAAAAATAAATTTAGCACTCTCGAACGGGTTGAAACGCATCGAGTGGGCCTGCACGCTTATAGGATCAGCTGTGTGGCGGGTGCAAGACTCTGGGAACCATTCCCGGAAGCTGGTTTATTTTAATTAGTGAAACGAGGTTGTTTTAATTCCAAGAATGAATAAAGCTCACAATGCTTTACTACCAACCAGGAAGCTTGGAGGAATTCTTGGTGTGCTGCTTGAAATAATTTTAAGTTATTCACTGATGGAAAGTTGCAGTTTGGATCTTGTTTCCAGTACAGAACGCTCCTGTCTAAAGAGATGTTTCGATTTGCTTGAAAACGACGTGCTCCAGGGTAGCTCTTCTTTCCAGACAAGAACAAGAAACATTTTTCAATTAATTTATATGACGAGAAAAATCAAACATACACAATATACGGTCCTTCATGCTTCTTTCTCCCGAAACTCTAAAATATGAGAGCTAATATTTATTGCGCACACAGTGCAAGCGAATAGCCAGAGCCATTGTTCAAAGAAACATCCAAAACAACCACCGATTCGACCGGTACGACAAACAAAACAGTTCCCATGGCCTCGAGGCGGTGGTAACATGGAAACAAATTTGCATTTCATCCCTTACCCTGCAGCCGGCGTTGGATTCGGACGGAATTAAATGGAAGATGAGATTTTCGACAATTCCAGAGGACGTACGAGCGCATAACAAACGGTACCAGTTCATCCGTTTTGAACGACGACATCGGCTCGGTTTTGCAGGTTTGCTATAATTCAATCACTTCCTATGTACAAAATCCTCCCCGCACACTTACTCCTCGTTGAGAGGAGCATTTTTGGGCGCATCCGTGTCCAAGCTTCAAGACCTTCAAATTGCCTTGAGGCTCACAAAATACGATCAACTCGGTTCCATTTTAATCGTACATCATCATGCAGGTCCCGGTATCATCATCCATCATCCTACGCGCCTTGCAAACATCATGCACCAGAACTCGGACAGTGCAATGCCTCTCTCTTTATCGTGTTTTGGTGTCGGTGTATGTTCAACGTGCAAACACCGAAACCCTTTCACACAATTTCAGACTGGAACGGCAGTTCGGTGACGGCAGCTGCAAACCGTTCGGGGAATAAACATCGCCCAAACACAATTCATTTGCTAATCTAAGCAAAGTGCCGTCTGAAGTGGCCCGTACGTGGATGCCTCTATCACTTCCCACAATCAGATGGTCAAAGATAGCAATGATTGCCCCTTTTCGGTTGAATGATGGATCACACAGCAGCGAACAGTGGTTCCAGGCCTGCAGTGGCAGGATGCTGTACGCGCCTGGATGGAAGCATACCGACACACGGACGCTCGGTCCATGTTTCCGCGTGCGTGTCTGCCTCTGCCAGGAAGTGCAAGCACCCCTTGTCCCGGGCAGCCAACATTTACATAAATAATGCAGTCGAACTGAAAAGTAAACATCAGCACCAGGTAATGGATGTTTGGTCAGGTTTATGTGTATTGACAACCCTCCCCATCCCTGTGGGGCAGCAGAAAGGGAGAACCTTTAGCGATGCAAGGGTATTGCAAATTATCCTCAGGAACCGATCGGGGGAACGATGGTGCTGCTTCATCCCGACCAGACGTAGTATCCCTTGGAGGCATCTTGCGGCAAATGGAGGTGATTGGAGTTTGCTTTTACAGCATACCAGGCGCAAACACACGTGTATTAGTGTGTTTGGTTTGATTTTATAAATGTTTGATTGGGGTCCATTTTGTGCAGGGGCACCAAATTGCTAGACATTCCAACAAACTATCGTGACTGTACTCTCAGCTGGGATGTGTTCTATTAGAATAAGTAAATGGTTTAGTTTTGAGCCTCTTAGATTGTCGTTGTAAATGATGCCAATGATTGGCAGTGCAATTTCTGCATCCAACTCTAGCAGTGACACTTTAATTTTCCAAACACAAACCTAAATATCGGTTGTGAAACGGAGTAGCCCCACAGGGAATTGTAACGATGTTCTAATCAGCAAATGGGTTTTACACACCTCTACATCATGCAACCACAAGGACACACTGATCCATGACTGCAATCCAATATCGGGTCAACTCCTTCAACTGAACCTAAACCCAAAACCCGACCAAAACACTCTCCCACCATCATGTACACATGTATGCACTAATCTCACTAAATCAAAATCGTTATCATCATCTCGTCTGGCCCGAGGCTGACCTCATTCATCATGCAGCAGGGCAAAAATAGACGGGCTCCTCAAACTCAACGAAGGTACCATTATTCAAAATGCCAGCCAATGTGCTTTCACATGAGGACTTTTCCTGGAGCGAAAGCTTTCGCGAAACTCGCTTGTAAGCTGCTTGCCATGAAGTGAAGCCAACACGATTTGTGTACTACAGAAGTCAAACTTTGCAATGCTGACTGATGGCCTATGTAATTTCACGGTCAGTGGGAAACGGGATTGATATATTTAACAAAACCTCGTAAAGACTTTTTGTATATCAATTCAGAACACTCTCAATTTTTCGCCCAATTAAATGTTCGTTTCAGAACCGTATTTATGTAATTGATTGGAAATGATGTAACCCGTACCGTGCTTCACAAAATTAGCCATTCATTAGCAAAAGCAACAATACTACCCCAATTCCGTCTGTGTCCAAAGTCTTCCACGAATGCACCCTCGGCTTATGGCATCAAATTTATGTCGCTCGTTCGGTAAGTTCCTGTCAAAGCCTTGTAATCATAATGCTCTACCAACCGCCCGGTACAACCCGCTTACTAACCGCCCGGTAAAGGCAAGCAAAAAAAAAAGAAGCATGGAATAAAACAGCGCACCCTACCACCGAGAGCAACCTGCAAAACCCGAAGCGAAACACTGTACGATGCCAATTACGGACAAGCTCCTGCTGTACAAATAAACAGACAGTGTGGAAGGGTTGCAGGTGCCGTGGTGCCAGCTGAAGAATACTGGGATGGATGTGGCGCGGAAGGACAGAAGACAGCAAGGATAACATGACTAAGTCCATCATACACGCTGACACGTCTACGGTGGGCAGAGAGTGTAAGCACCAGAGAGCGAGAGAGAGAGAGCGACAGAAAGGGAAAGCATATCAAGGTCCCGTACAACGAGAACGTTGTTCAAATATGAGCCAAAACAAATGATCCTCGTTTCATCATACGTCAGGGTAGGGACTCTCTGTCTGTCTCTCACTTACTTAACGTGCGTTTTTTTTTTTTCGCAATGTCTTTAGGGGTAAAGCAAGGCCACAACCTAACTACACACCTGATGTCGGCTGCTGTCCCGTGGCTGCCGGGGGTTGCAGCGGGTGTGCCTTGTCGTACGTGTTTATCTTTGACAAAGTCAAAACCCTGACGTCGCAAGGCAAAAGGCCGATGGGTCGGTGGGTGTAGGGGTAAGGCCGCACGAGTCTTCCGGCGAAAAGAAATAACGCAGCGCAAGCGGCCGGACGGGAAAATGAGTCCCCGGTGCGCATCAAAAGACAAAATATCACTCAAAAATAGCCGGAAGGATTAGCGGCGACCGTACCAGGGGGACTGCCATCTTCCTGAATCTGGTGGGCAGTGAAAAGTAAAGAACGCACATATACACACACCCACACAAGCACAAAAAGGAATAGAGTCTTCACTTCAATGCTCTTGTGGATGCCGTTGGTTCTTTATCTGTATCTGGCTACTACCCACACTGCCTCCCGCCACAGGTCAAGGATATTGCCCGGCAGTGCCCGAGACCACAAAGAAGATTGTGTAGGCAGGGCAGGGCTTTCATTTGATGAAACATTCTCCGGCGCTTCCGGCATCCCGGGGACGGAATCGAAAGTTTTGACGGATGTGAGCTTTCGATCTCGCTTTGGTCGGGCAACCTCTTCGCGAAGGTTGAGGTTAAAGTTGCGTTTACATTTGACGGTGAATTGACTTTCCATCCTTTATTTGTCCCTTTTGTGAGAGGCGGATGTGTATCCGCCGATACGTGGAAACAGGGTCACCATGATTAGCTAATCGGGCCGGATGCTAGTATGTGTGTGTATGTGTGAGTTTGGATCTTACGGCACGGTTCTTCAAGTTAATTTTGCGCAGTTTTTTCCGCCTTGTTTGTTTCCGTTTCTGTCCCTTAGTTGCAGGGTTACTCAAGCCAATGCCATAAAGATGTGTGTCAAATACAATGATAACCCAAATGAACTGTCATTGATTGAACATACGATTCACAATGTGGAATTGTAATTTTTGATATGCAAATTAAACTGACAATGATGAGCTGGCTAAAACAACCCTGCAATCCTACTCGAGGTCAGCTTAGAACGCGGTCGTTATCTCCAGAATCATACCCTTGTCATCGATCGAGCAAGATTGTCCCCGGCACTGTCGGCTTGGCTGATGACGATTATAAGCCGGTCGCTCTCGTAGCCGCGACCAATCTTACACTGTCATCAAATCAGAGCCTTTCGTAAAAAGCGAGAAGGACAAAACTTCTCGAGCAAGTTTTTTAAATAAAAAAATGTAAAGAAAGGAGATTTTCACGTTCCTTTTCATATTAAAGAATACAATGCACGCTTCTACTTGAAAATAAGCCTTCGCTCTTTTTTGCGAATTATACTCAAGATAAAATTCCTGCTAATTTATTGCCTCATTCTCAAACAATTGTTGGTATTCCTTAAGCAACATTATACATCATAAAACATCTTAAAAACTCCTCTTGAAGCTCACTGTGCGTCTCTGTTTTTTTTATGCGTTTCGCAATTGCAGGCCTATGTTTAATGCGTTCTCCATGGAGGAAATAAATGTCAAGTAATTCATCGCTTTAAATAGACCACTCCCGACACACATCCCGCTCTGCTCGCTACCGCTTCGTGCAGCTACACACATTCTAAACCACCATTTCAAGGCTAAGCTAGGGTAAGACTCCCTCGCGTGTTTGCGTAGGATGCATTTAAGAAAAACAAAGCGATTCACGATGTACTGCACCATTTTGTAAAGCAAAAAAAAAATACGAGAGGGAAGTTAAATTACACCATTGCACATACACACACATTATGCCATCCCACACACTTTCGTTGGGTCTTTCTCGCTCTCTGTCTCTCCTTACCCATTTTGCTTTCTAATGAGACGTTTTACAGCATTTAATTACCGCCACCCAGCTGACGCGGGACTGCTTCGTGTACTTGCTGAACTGTGCGACTTTGAAGCAAATGCTCGCCACAGTGCGTAGGCTTGCGGCAGTGATTGCAGTGCTGCTCGAACTGTTTACGTAGTCGACGTAACGAAGGAGAAAAACACACACACACAAAACACAATTAGTCCCACCACACACACACTCCCCTCTGGCAGCCGTTGTTCGTGAAAGATTAATTGTGGAATTATTGAAGACATATTTTAGATGTATAAGTAAGCATGCACAGTGCTGAAATGGAGAGCGTTTTGCAGCAACTGGATTATACTGGTGCCATGACCAGGATTGTATCGAACAATTTTACCGAACAAAACTACGTTCAATATAGTAAGGAAATTTCGACAGCTTCCTCCTAAGGAATTCATTTTGAACAGATCTCTAGAATGACTGCCAACAGGCTTCCCGACTCGCATGAAAAGACATCATGAAAAGACATCAGTGCATCACCGCTATCGCACAGTCATCAGCCTACCATTTTCTGCTCCCACATCCATTCAATACATTTTAATCAAGCCCATACCCTCCATTCAATATCCATTATATAGTATTGAGCCTCCAGATCAGCATTCCCGTTCAATGCCCGCTTACCGACTTCCCGAGCCAGCAGGAAGAAGCTCGTTAGCGGGAAGCATTAGTTCTTATTTTACCTTAAACGACCGTACATTCGACGGGCCCCGCACATCAGCGCGCATTATCTGTGAGCTCAGTTTTTGGACCAACGATCCCGGGAATCGTAGAATGACGTTCCAGGATCTCTTCATCCTCCCTCGATTCCGTGCAGCGCTATCATCGGAAGGCTGAAATCTTAATTATTTCTGCCAACCTCCGGAACTGTGCTTCAGCAGAAAGCGGATAAAGCAACTTCACCAAACGTACGTACGTACCTACACAACGAGCTATGGAGTGCATAAACTAAGCGCACTGCCACAGCAAAATTAGGATAAACGGAAGGAAACACATAACAAATTAACGTCACAGTCTCCATGTTGCAGGCGCCAAACCAAACTCAGCCCGGGAGCATCGTTCTATATTATTCAAATTAACCTCTAACGCGGAAGTTACGTGCGGCTTTCAATCGGGTTTTGGGTTTTTTTTATTTTCTGCTCTGCGTCTCTATTACTCCCATGCCGCTTTTCTCACTTTTCATTGAGAGGCTAAACGGGTAAAATCATTCTAATCAAGGATGTAGTTAAGCTCCGCCACACGTAGCCTGTTTGCCATGAAAACCAAACGATACGAGCAGTTCTGATAGCGAATGACGCACAGCGTTCCCATACCGTGACAATAATAAGCTTCATTTAATACACAACCGCATGTTGGGACACAAACTCCGTAGCTTCTCCGATCGCTATCTTCCTCCCGTTTCGGTCGCTTCAAGTCAACACACCTTCTAGGAAGCGTGGGAAGAAGTTGGGCAAACTTTTTTGACATTTTGTGTGTATGTTTTTATGCCTCATGCTTCAAGCTTTTGCATGGCACCGTAGTGGCTTAGCGAAGAAGCAGCTTCCAGTGGCTTCAGCGTGCTGCTGGTTAAGTGGAAAAGCACATACAAGAAAAAACAAAACACATGAAGATTCCCATGTGAATGCAATCACACACGTACAAGCTTTCTTCGTATGCAGACTTTTGCTCTCTACCTGTATGTTTGCACAGAGTGGGTGGTTCCACCGCTGTGGAAAAAAAGAGAAAGTACACAAAGCATACATTATTTAAAGAATGTTTAATGCCTAAAGCTTTTGCTTTGCTTTATATTTCTCCATCACACGTTCGCTTTGATCGATATTCACGAGTTTCGCGCTAATCCTAATGAACTTATGCCGTATCGTTCACCGTTCACCCTGTAGTCGTATGTCGATCTAAATAAAGCCGGGAAGGTGATTCAACAAGTCCAATAACGAGAAAACATATAACCTGACATTACTTTGACTGCTGCCTCAGTGTGTACATGAAACGAACGTTTAAAGCCGATAAAGAGGTTTCACATTGTAAAGAACTTAAGCAGTATGGTAAAAACAGCTATTCTTTGTGTATTTGAAATCATTTTTAAATTGATTATACTTTTCTTCAAAAAAGATCAGTATTTAATACTAACTGCTCAATAAACACTCAAAAATGAAATTTAATGCTTTAAAGAGAGCAAGATCAGATCAGCATAAACGGTTAATAAGACATTATCAATCAACAGCAAAAGAACCCATGAACAAATCTTAGAACATTTTGGAACAAGTACCTAAGCATCAGGCCTTTCGTAGCTAAAAGGTAATGTAATCAGACATGATAAATCAACAGTTGCAACTAAATAATACTAAGATAAACTGAGATGGCAAAACAATTATCAATCATTTACATAAAATGCATCACAAACGATCCCAGAATCGGTGGGAATATAAGGACCCACTAAAGGTGACAAACTTGGATTAGGAAAGTAGCAGAGCATATCAACTATAATTGTACTTCACTAATAATTATTCCAGGTTTTTAAGTATTCTTAAAATTTATATTCTCATAATTATTATTTACTCAAAAACTATTATGTGTAAGCTTCTGACAAAACCTTCCGCCGAGCAATACACTTCATGGATCCTTGTATTAGTCCACTTTAAAAACCCAAAACCACTCTATCGTTATCTAAGCCTGTTCCCTATTGTTTCATGCTTCACATAACTGCCCAACATCTTTCACGTCTCACAGCATTATCTTGATGCCGTTGCCATTTTCCGGCGGAATCTAAAATTTTCCAAATATGCGCCAGTGCATCGGATGAAAACCACTTCCTGGGCCTGAACTGCAATCTGTGCTATACATTCCATCAAACCATCTATTCCGGTGGTATGTATAATAACTATTTGTCTCCATTGAGAATGAGAAAAGTTTTCACAAAATTCTATTACCCAACAACGGCAACGACATTAATTGCCTGTTTGGCAAAACCACCACCGGCAAAAGGTTCACAACTAAAAACATCCTGTTAATCGAGCACCTCGGAACGACCTAGCATAACAAAGTGCGATGCACCGGTCTAAAATACCCTCCGGGTAGCCGGCATATATCTTTCAGTGCAATCTTAATAGTCTGTCACTTTTCTGAACCTTCTGTTTTGTAGGGAGAGAGGAGACACGTACAACGAAGACTTGGAGAGTGGCAATTTCGTACGAATAACTATTTCATTCTCCTATCAGATGTGCATTGTATCCGTTTTGTTCTGCTTTCCCAGCCCCGAACGACACACTGAAATAAGATGCAAATTTATGCCTTACCCACCACATACACACCCACAGTAACCCTGCCCACCTCCATGTTTTTTTTTTTTCAATTTTAAACCCGATCCAAGGGAGTGCCGAGTTGTTTTGCAGGTTGTGATTCTTTATTATTATTTCCGTGTTTTATACACAACCATCCACCTCGTGCCACCGTATCGAGCCTAAAGACTCGGCTACTTTCAAGGGGGTTGCCTTTGCCGTTGACTGACAAAAACATAGATGTATATACAAAAAAATGAAAAACTTTCCCTGTCCCAATCACACAATCTCCGCCACTTTTCCGAACGGTGGCAACCGGTGAGGTAGGCCAAGCTGAATGGGGACAGACCAGAGAGTAAGTCCACCGCTACGGGTAGTTACCCATTCCGGGGATTTTGTTATTTTTTTCCTTCCAGTTTTAGACCACTTTCGTTTCCCATCTTTATTGTGTTTTAGTTTGCGTTTGCAGTTGTTTCTCTTCTTTTTCTATCATCATCACAACTTTCACCGCCACATGGAAACGTACGAAAGGGCACTGTTGATCTCTATTTTCTTTGCTGCGAGTAAAGTCTCTTGTGCGTTTCTTTTTTATTTTTGTCGTCTCGGTTGGCCCCCTACTTTGCCGTAACTTTCATTGAGTTTACAAGCTTGTCCTTTCGCTGTTTTCATACTTTCCTTTCCTACGCCTCCAGGGAATAGTTTTTCAACCCGCCACGGAACCACGCTCGCTGACAAGCAGCACACTCACTTGCAGGCAAATTAAAATAAATGTACATTGAAATGAATTGTCTGGTGATGATTTTCGCACAACTTCAAGCAAAGCGTAATTAGTAGCATTCGGTTTCGTGCTGTTTCTTTCCACTGCAAGCCGTTTCGATATTGTTGCTGGTGTACTCTTGAGATTAATACGCTTTATCCAGTCGATCAATAGAAGGTTTCGTACTGATATTTTTGTATCATTTTTTAAAGAACAAAATGAAACTCTGCGTATCCTTTGTGCACAGGAAAACTATAAAATCTTTAGGAATGCATTTTCACATCCGGTGGATTATGCACGGCTCGATTAACAGCGCACCAGCCGGCAGCCAATGCAAAATTAAATCCTCGCCGGAAACCGAAACCCGTCCACCAGCCTCCAGACTGCATACTTTCAACTTTCCGACCATTTCCAACGCTAACTCTGCCCGAAATGCATCTTAAAATACATCCTTAAGCACTTCCGGTACAGGCTGTTTGGCTCGGATCGCTTTGTCTTGCAGAGCTAGTTTTGGCCGCCCTTCCCACCCCCCGCCAACATCACACAGCAAATTAGAGACAACCACTTCGTGGCTTCCGTTTCAGATGCAATTTTTGGTTGGCCTAGCTACGTCTGGTACGTAAAAGTTCGTCTGCTTAGAGCATATTTGCTATGGGACGAAATGTTAACGGCGGTTGCTGTAGCACAGCCTCTGTTTTCTTTGCCGACTGTTTTCAGTCTTTCGATTTTGGAGCTAAAACTTATTTGCCTCGCTTGAAAACCCCGGCCCAGAAGCGACAAAGACGTTGCAATTTCTAACAACTGGAAAACTGGACCGGACATGGTACTGGAACTTTTATTATCTCTTGCAAGAATAGTGGAAACTGTTTAAAAATGAAAAGAAAAATACCGCCCCAAAATGGCTAAAGCTGCGAGAAGCATTTATTAAAAGATTTTCCACGAAAAAAAAAGTAGTGAAAACTCCCGGTCACGAGCTAATTGAAACGGATGACAACTGTGTGCAGATGGTTTTCAGTTTTTGTGCCAGATAAAAAATTCCTTTAGTTTTATTGCTTTGTGAAATGATTCCAGTATTTTGAATTTTCACTTGTATGATCTAAATTTCTACAAAGTTCTATCAGGTTGAGTAATCATAAACACGGATCTGAATATGTAGATGGAGGATATGCTAGCATAGCATTTTTATATTATTTTCTAATTTCTCTTCTTCAACGCAACGCAATTACAACGATTGATAATGGTTCTAGAGATGAGTGGTTCTGGTCAAAACAACGTCCTTTGTACTCCCGAAAAACACGACTTCCCAGAAAAAAAGAGAATGCTCAGAGTCAGAAAGAAGCATTATCTTATAAATCCGCTAGAAAGGTGTCGAATCCACTGGACATAGGGGTATCATTCCTACCAGCCACGCTAGCATGCAAAAATCCCCTTTAAACCACTCCATTTTCACAAAGGTTTGCAACATGTTATACATATCTATCTATATTTCCTGTTTTTACGCACAGAAAATTTTAGGCAAAACAAGAACAATATCATGATTGGACTCTTTGGGGCGTGATTCATGGTTTAGAGTTGATGCATGCAGCGTTTCGCTCAATTCGTTTCCGTACGAAACTTCGCTACAAAACCCTATGGGTGACTCCAGATTGGCCTATTCGTATCGAGATACCGCGGACTCTGATTGTCCCGACTGGGTGGCTGAACACGTACAGCCATTTGGTTTGATGAATTGCTCAATGACCGTCGAACACGTTTCTAGCTGACGCAGTATTTGTGGTGCACGATTCGCATTCAAGCTTCGTTTAGCTTTGTTTATTGCAAATAAAACTTTAAAGCTTCTACAAGCACTATCAATCAACTGTTAGTTAAAAACCCTTCCTATAATTGTTGTTCTATATTATTTTGTCGCTAATTTGTCACACACTGTAAAAAAGATGAAACAGTAGATCGATTGCATAACTTTGGGCGTATAAGCGCGATGGCTGTTTTTCTGCTTGCAAACGGTTTTAACAAATTGTTGTTGTTACATATTACATAGAGGCTTTTGATCTGGAGGGTCTCTTTTTCCATTTGGCTTTAATTGCATTTTAGCTGGTGCGCTCTATGATGAATTTGGCATTTGAAGTGATAAAAAACTCCAAATTGCCAATATTTTGCAATCCTTTATTCTTCTTATTTGCAAAGATGCTTCAAAATGTCTATAGTTTTCAATATACATGACAGAACTATGTGAGAACAAGTTATGCATTGTAATTAAATGGATCAATGTGATGAAATGAGTGTTGACCCTTTGAGTCGTTTTTGGCATGAATTTGTACTTATCCAACTCCAACATCAGACAAACACACATTCTTCGATTGCTACCATCTCTTTGCTCAAACCATCAAACCAGCAAGCGGAGCTGACCGGAACAGTGGAAAAGTGGAAAAGTTTGAACGCCGTGTTGCTCTACACTTTGCTCGGGACACGCCATTTCCAGCAGGGCTTCTGGGCTAATGGGACGGCCAGGCTGGACCCTGGAAACACTGTGTACACACACAAACGTGTAGGTATGTTTCTGTGTGTGTGCGTACTGTGGTGCGTGAAGAGCGTAGGCATACAGAAATAACTTTAATTAAAATAACTTTCATTACGCCACAGAGGGCCGAAATGTGCAAGCCGGCAGTGCGGATGTTTTGATTACCTTACGTACTGTTTGTCTTCTCTCTCGCATATGCTTACTCTTTTTCTTGCTCCGGCATTTTTTGTGTGCTCTTTCTCTCCCTCTCTTCATCCAGCCCAGCATTATAATGAAATGCCAACTTTATTTTGGAAAAAAAAAACTTTTTACCCACTTTCGACACATTGCATCGACGTAATCGTGTCGTAGATTCCGCTTCGCCAATGCGAAGAGGAAACTGTCCCCGATCGTTACAGCCCAGCTGCTGCTAGCTGGATCTAGCGCATCGTTCGAGGTTACTAGCGATAGAAGCAACTTTTCAAGGGCGAATGGTTGGTTGTGTTTTTTTGTGTGTGAGTGAATGTCCATTTTGTCACTAGCTCTACGGAAGTGTTGTAATCGGGTAGCAAGCTGCCACAAAATTTCATTCCGAGCAGGCGTGCTATCACTAGCCGTACTTCTGTAGCCTTTAATGATGCGGAAAGCTTTTCCGGCGTTATAATTACCGTAAAGAGAAAACAACTGCAACATGACAAAAATGTATCTTATACTTTTGAGCAGAACAAATATTATGAAATTTAAGTTTAATGACTTTACTAAATAAATGGAAATATATAAACTTTAATTTTTTTTCTAAAAAAGAGTATGAAATGTTTTGGTTTTACAGAGGTATGAAGCCAATCTTATAACTTATAACTCACTTAGTGAACAGTACTAAATCACAATATAATGCTTTTTAAGAATAAATGTAATATGCAAAAAACATAACGACTTCATTCAAAACGCAGCGAGGTTCTGATTAGAGCACGATTTCAAGTGATTTTCCTTGAAGCTACACTTCTGCTAGGTAAATACAGACGTGCCAAAGTGCCTTCTCGTTGACACAATGGTTGGCACTTACTACTATTCAACCGAATAATATATTCCTGTAACGAATCTACGCTCAGCTGTGTCCCCAACCCGAGCCGGTTGTGAATATTCCTCAAGACACGATTACTTCTCCAGGTGGAGGTCACCTTTCCCGTATGATAAACGAGTGGCACAACTTCAGTTATTATCCAATTCCGGTGCTCCGTCTCCACCATCACCTCTTACACACACACACAGACACAGAACAGCGCCCCCAGATGATGACGATACGGATGCTTCGGAACTGTAAAGAACTCTACATCCGCCCACCCGGTGGCCTGGTGTTAGCGTTTATGCTACCTCAACAAACCCTCCACCACCACCCACCATCAAACCGGGATGATATCGGTAAAAGTTATCCATTTGATTGAATTTCCATTTGCATACGAACCGATCTGGCCGGGCTTTGCCGGAGTGCCGGAAAACCCGCAGCAAGGCTTTCCCGAGATCGAATGCAAATCGAAGTGATCCTTGTGCTCGGTCTGCTCGGTGGAAAATGTTATAATTAATATTCTGTATCTGTGCGGGTTGACTCGCTCTCGATTCGAACGGCACTGTGATCTGTGTGTCCAGGAGGTTTCCATTTGCCCTCCTTCCCCTCCTTTCCCCTCCACAATCAAGCAAAACTAAATTTAAATCACGTCCGATCGTTTCTATTAAAATTTGCATCGATATAGGCCGGGGGACAAAACGCCAAGTACTGCACAGAAAACCCACCACTTCACAATCTCACTCTCTTACTCTCCCACTCGCTCTCTCTCTCTCTCC
This sequence comes from Anopheles arabiensis, assembly GCF_016920715.1. Taxonomy (NCBI): domain Eukaryota; kingdom Metazoa; phylum Arthropoda; class Insecta; order Diptera; family Culicidae; genus Anopheles; species Anopheles arabiensis. The sequence goes on along the minus strand of NC_053517.1, from coordinate 83,996,325 downwards.
GGTCGATTTTGTTCACGTCTAGCTCTGCTCAAGTGGTCCACGGCTGAAAACCCCTGAGTAAGTGCCGAAATCACGAACCGTGTGAAGATTTCACGTGCCAGCATTTTCCGTTCGAGAGGGCACTTCACCGGCGAACGGCAAACAGTTTTTGAGCGATTTTTGTACGATGAAACACCCCGTTTCATGGGGTGCCGAAAAGGCACTGGGTGTATCTGCGCCGAATAAATCCGGCCTTTAAATCCTCCGCTCTTTTGCAAAGAAAAAAAGTATGGAGCGCGTACCGAGCCAGAAATAAAAAATGAAAAATATACTTTCAAAATCAAGTAATGTTTCACATCCTTTACTTTGGCACGGGAAAAAAACAGAGCTGAGAACCAAGAAAAAAAAATGCTACCCTCCAAGCGAATCGATACATTCCATGCACTGGATCGCAGTGGGGGTGCAGGCTGGTGGATGATGCAGACGGGCAAATCCAAAATAATCGAACCAGAAAAGCTTCCCTTCGTCGAAGGTCGAGGCGAGGCGGTAGGCGTGTTTGCGACTTTTAAAAACCTTTCCCTTCGCATCGCCCTCATTTTTCTCCACGCCGTAGAACCCTTGGTACAGCGAGTTAAAAGACAGGATGAGCAGAGGGAGAGAGGGAAATAAAAGGGTAAAAATGTACGAAAAAAGGCCCCGGGATAGCAAAATCTTTGATAATACAGTCGCAAATTGATAAGGGCCAAGCGTACGGCCGGTTCTTGAATTTTACCAAAACTTACGTGCGCGCACACACACACACAACGAAACGTTCACTGCAGCATTTCCTTCGTGTCTTGTGATCTTTCATCCTCTCACCGTTTTTCATTGGCAAAGGGTTGATTTTTTTGGTCCTTAAAGCCCCTCGTACCCACTTTGGGAAGCGAAACGTTGCCAGGCAAGTGGTTTGGCGCAAGCGAAGCACCACTAATTAAAGCTAGAAGACGGATCACCTTCATTACTTGACTTTGAAGCCTGTGTTCGATCGAGATAGGCCACGTTGTAGGAAAAGAAATGGTATTGAAGTGAGATTATTACAAAAGGTATATCATACTTAAAGAACAAGATTTAATGTAAAAAAATGCAAGCTGTTGGGCGACTTAGTACAGAGTTTCGGATACATGTATCAGTTTTGAATTTATTTCTTTTTAATGTAGAACAAATATATGAAGCGATGGGATTGAAAATGGGGTTATGTTTAGTGCACTAACCACAGTATTTGCTGCCGTATTAGTGCTGTAATAGTATTTCTTTGCAGCTGTTTCCTCGTTTATTCAGAGTTGTTTGCGGTACATTAACAAGAAATATCCATAGCAATTATCAAAGAGCTTAATTTGATTTGTAATGATATAAATTCAACGAATAATTCTTTTACATTTCGATGCTTTAAGACGGTATGATATCGATATCATTTTTAATATTTTATTTAAATAGAAAATAGTAGTTAAAAAGCTTCGAATAATCAATTGCAAATTGGTATTGGCTTTCGAGGCTGAATTCAGTACCAAGCAGTCGAATAAGCAGTCGTTGAAACGAAAACAAGTCCATTCTAGGTTTGAAACCACGATGAGCATGTTGTTAAGACGTACGAGTTACCACCACAGTTACAGGACCGTCCCAAACTAACTATTACAGTCACATTCTCAGGACATCAAAGAACATTTATGTTTTCGTTTCAATTATCTGCTCTTATAAATTTTGCTAAGGATGAGCTAATTTAACTAGAACGAGGACAAATGCAAATATAACATAATATTTAAATTGACTGATTTTTTAAACAGGCAACGGTTACAAATACATGTGCCTTAATTTACTTAGTGAAGTTAAAGTTAATACTTAAAAAATCCAAACATTATTCCAAAATTAATTTGAACACTTTACTCTATTCACTACAGAACGAGTGAACAGCCCAACAGCAAATTACAATCGCTCGAAACACTAATGATATTACTAGCAACCATTAGCTCATACCCTGCTCACGAGTCCCAAAGCGTTACATAAAAATCGCCATCGCCCGTGCGGAAATGAATTGCTCCGTAGTGACGAATTTTAATACCCCGGTAGTTGTAATAAATTTTGTTCACCCTTCCATCTGCAGCGCCCCCCTTTCAAGCGCGGCCGTAGCCAAATCCGACCAGCTTTTAACCACACGTTTGCTCACAATCAAGCGTCAATGCCTGCAATACGTGTATCGAATTCGAAAGTACGTGATTTTTCCGGATTTTCCCGTGCCTTCTCGCTCCTATGCTGGCAAGGGGAGGGCGGGGGGGGGGATATTGGGTCCAAGGAAAGAACAACCTGGGCGACGATATTTACTACAGCATTACTTCCAAATCACGGCTGGCACGGTGGTTGATTTGTTCGCTCGTTCGTTCGGTTTTCCCAGAACCAGAACTTTTGCGTTGACGACCGGCATGATCCACCGTCAGGCAAGCCGGTTGTAGCAAACCCCACCCCAGTACGAACTACGGTCCACCAATAAATGTGTGATGTATCCCCGCTGTGTACCTGTACCAAAGGAGAAGGGGGAGATCCGGCAACTTACACTCATCGGGCGGTAATGGAGCTATGCAATAAATTTCGTTCAAATGCATTAGTGCGCCAGAGGGTCTGAGGGCTTACCTGCAGCTTCAACATTTCACCGTTGAACCGGAACCGGAACCTGGGAGAAAGCTGCCCGGTTCTGCAACGCTCGGCTCGATGTCGGTGGAAAGGTTTTTTTTATTTTCTTACTTTGGTGGCAGTTTTGGTTGGAAATGAATTAGTTTTCCAAATGGTACGACCTAAATTTGGCGAGCCGGTGCAAACCGTTATTGCAGCCGGTTGTAAATAATTAAGCAATAGTGGCAAGAGGAAATGTACAACAAGCTGTAGAGAACTTAGAGAAAAAATACACTAACTGTTTTTCAGAGGTAATTATTGTTGAGGTTTGATTTTTACCACACGATTAAAGAATTTTTCAAATGAATTTTTCTTATGAATTTTTGGAAACCAGGCTCCACGAAGAAAATAGAATATTTTTTTATGATACTTTTACAGAGTTTTTTTTCATAAATACATTAATTGCTAGCTTCTTGTTCCTTCAAACACTATTAGAATAGAATGATCATAGGTTATGATAATTTCACTCTCAAATTTAAGTTTAAATATCAGAGAAAATGAGGCTGTTCTCCAAAAAAATTTAAACGGACATGCCGGCCTATACGGGCTGTTGAGACTGAATTCATTACCATGCAGCCGGATAGTCAATCCTTGCTACGGGGGGACGGCCCATTGTAGGCTTGAACCCATGACGGAGATGTTATTGAGTTTTTCGAGTTGATGACTGTACCACAGGACCGCAAGAGTACATGTTATGTGCAAAAATATGTTTTATGTATGAGAAAATAAGATTTTTTTTATAGAATTTTTTTTTGCAGCTATAATCCGTTCTAAAAAAAATCTAAAAAAATGAATAAAATGTGACACCAGTCAGTGAAACTGCAAAAATGAACAGTGTATTCAAATCAACCCATTGATCCACACTGCATCATATTTAAGCTATCAGAATGACGTCCTAACGTTTCTCTAATTGTTACGATTAATTAATCGATGGCTCCATCGCTACATTTGCGGCTATCCAATTATCAAATTTGTGACTGGCATTATACCAGCACCGTCACATACCCTTATGAAAGGAGTGGACCCTCGACCCCGAATGACATCCACTTGAAATGACCAACAAACCGCGCCCTCATTTTGGAACGATTTCAATTTACACTTCGATTCGATTGGACAATTTTACTCCCAATTAGTCGTTTAACATGAAGTCGGAATTGATATTGGTGGCCAATGTTGCCAAACCATAAAAATGCCCATAACCTAGCGCATTGGCTCATTTGAAAAACGAGCTCTTGGAATAGATAAAATAGGTAGCACCAGCAGAGAGAAAGTGGTTTTGGTTTGGAGTATCTAGCGAACAGCTGCCCCAGCAACAGAGGACAGCGTAAATTAGCATTATTTCTTTCCGTTTTTGACAAATAGCAGCTATTTTTCTTCCATTTCTTCCACCACCATCACTACCGAGAGATATTTGATTTGAAATCAAAATTAACTCCCACCGGACGCAAAACACAACACTTTCGGCAGGAGAACTTCAGTTTTGCTTCCGCCTTGCGCCCATCGGTGAATGATCGTTTCCGGGTGGGCTGGCTGTAGGTTCACTCACCTTCTGCTTATCATTACTTCAACAATTCTGGAACAACTTTTTAATGAATTTTAGAATGATATATTATTTTCTCCCACCAAAGATGTTTAGAAAAGGCCAAAATCAATCAATAATAAGACACCGTATTGACGGGAACGTTGTTGCTGGCAGCGCGTGTTTTGGCTCGCGGGTTTTGAGAGTTGTTGTTGAACGATTCCCCTTGCCACAGACGGGTTTTAATTGGTTTCGAGTGCCAGTGTCCTTATGATGAACGATACCTATCCATCGCGTCGGAGAAGACCTTGCTCTGTTCACTGCAATTTGTGTGTTGTTTATATCTTCAAATTGAAACACACTACCGACCAGAAACAATTTCCTTCCGACAAACCACATTCACAATAAACGCTTCCATCGTACAGGGAAACCTAAAAACAGGTGCTGGTAACAATGACATAACCTTATTTGCCAGCTAGTAAACCGGGCATTCTCAGTTCGACAAGCTTCAGCTTTGCGCTGCAGACCGACGGCCACCCCAAAATCAATGAACTTTCTACCGCTAGTGGCTTTTACCGGAAAACCTCTAATAAGCTCTATTCTTAGCCGCCCGACATTGATTTCGATGCTCAAACAGGCCCCAAACGTCTTCAGCAGCCAAACTCGCCGGTCCCGCCGCGCCCCACTCTAATGCTGTAATCGAAAAGCCACAATATTAATTTATTCATAAAACTAGAATGCTTTGCATGTGGCTGGTAGGACAAAGCTGCGGAGTTCATGACACAACGGGGGGGAAAACCGGATACAGCCCGGAATAGTACCGAACGGTATCGGAAAAGCACAAAACGCACATACGGACGACATTTGAATTTTCGTCTTTACGATCCACTTCCTCGGAGCGGAAGCAAAGGGGAACCGCAGAGAGAACGAAAGGAGACGTAGGCTTATGACTTTCTTCCACCCCACCCCGCATAACCTCTGGGCAATCGATAGAACAAAACACAGCCTGATCCTGCACCTGGTTGAAGGCATGCGAGGGAGTAGTCTGAACCGGAAGCGGCGAGACAAGAAATCGATGCTGTTCGGTGCCGTGGTTTTGCCTGTTTCGAAACTTCTTCCGGCCACTAAACTTCTGTCGTAGGTGTCTTGTTGGCCTTTCTCTCGCACTGAGTTTTGTAGCTAAGCCCACCGTCGGGACCTACCGACACCAAATACGAAAGTCAGGTACATTTGAGTGCCATTGGCCGGGCTTTTCCATTGCCGCGTGTTTTCCCTCGTTCCAATCTCCCTACCACAGACAAACGGTTTCCCATTATCTCGCAAGCGTAAACGTACAGCCATAATCCTAATCTGGGAAACGCCGGCGTCGTTTCCTTCACTCTGATACTGCCACTTTTCAACAGTTCTGCTCACTCTGCGCCCACTCGTTGCCCGGAAGTGAACCCACGGGAATCTTTTACCGTCTGTTGTACCTTTGCTTGGTCTGGTGTCTGGAACAGGGAGAGTCGATCGAAATGTTGAAATCTTGTTTCGACTTCAATTAGTGTCAGCTTGGTCGTGTCGATAGTGGTACATCTGCCTACCACCATCACCATGGCATAGTGGAAGCTGAGAGAACGCCTTTCGTTCGGCTGTTTAGGTGGATGCCATTCTCCGGTGCTGTGTGAGAGTTTCTGTGTTTGAATTTATCTTAAGAAACTTACTAAGCCGCTGCTGGATATTTGTGTGGTGGATATGAGGGGTTTTCTTTCCACGATGTTGTATTTCGGAAAACTGACAAGACACCTTGGAACGCAGAAAAGGTAAAAAGTTAGGTTAAGCTCAGTAATGTTAGAAAACGGTTAGAGTTCGCACATGGTGCACGAATATTATTTGACTTATTTTTAAGATTTAGTTATCTAATTGTACATATGATCGCTGATCTTTGCTTACATATTCGTTTATTACACATTGCTAAAAACGAAAACATCCAAAAACGGATGGAATTCTTTATCATGGATTTACTATAGAAACGCGCTTCATAATTAGTCGTTTTCCTGCTAATCGGTTTAAGAGCCCCAAAACTTATTATAACTTTCCTGATCAGTTCGGTTCGTAGCGGTTCGGATTTTCAGACTATCTTCGGGTGCCTCCTGTTTATGACAGGTCGTTGTGAACTTTCCTATCAAACAGTCTCAACACATGTTTATTTCTTATATTTTCTAATTGTAAAGAAAAATTGTGAAGCTAAAAGGCTACTGTTTCATCAACATTTCAAAAGGGTTAAGCAATGTTAGGCTAGATGTATTCAAAAACTTTATGATATTTTAATATGTTTGCTCATCATCATGACTATGACCAATGAACTATGGTATTAGCAAGTTTCTTAGTTTTGATTGCAGTTATTAAATTCATACAGCCTATATACGCATTTAAAGCTGGTATCTTGAAAAAAATTAAAATAAGATTAAATCTCCATCTTAAAACAATAGAAAAATAGATAACAAAATGAAAAGGAGGCTTTTTCTGCAAAAAAATATTTTTGCTCAATTGCTGAATAAATTATGATGATTATATAAGAAATTAAATAAACGGCAAAAAACATTGTACAAATTGAGAAAAAAAATGTTTTTACCTACATCCTAAAGACTATAAAAAGAAACAAAGCAAAAACTTACCATAATATTGTGATTCCATTCAAATTTTATAACCAAACGCAAAAAAACAAGAAAGACTATTACCAATCGGTTGAAATTGTGCTTTACTTACGAATCGTTTATTTAAATAGCTTCTGATTGATATGATTTACTGCTAACAACGCTTGATGCTTGCTCTACGAGGTCAACGAGATACGATTTGGAAATGGTTCGTTATCTACCCGAAAACCCACCCGAGAAGAGAGGTGTACCATTTTTTATACTTCACTTTCTTTTCTCTTTGTTCTTTCGGGTGGTATCGAGTAAAAATACGAACCATTCTATGGTTTACAGCAAACAACAAAAGGCTTATACGACCAGCACGCAGCACTTGCTCCCATCGGTACAATCGGTGGACGGGCGCTGTAGCTCTTCGGCGCATCGCTCCATACAAGCGCCGCGGTACTCGTGGCAGGTGAGGTTGCTCGCGGGTTTTACTGAAACGGAAAGCAAAAATAAAACAATTAATACAATCGAACATCAACCAATTTTTGCAACGGCAATTGTTCGAGAACTAAAGCCACCGATTGCCTACCTTCGTAGCAGCAATCAACGCCCAGGTGGGTATTTTCCGGACACAGTCCACTGTTTGCTGGCCGCTGCTTGCACTCGCTCGTCTGCACGCACATCCCACCCAGCATTGCGCACGGTCGCTCCATTTTGTACAGCTTTACCCCTAGATAAGCTGTGGAAATGAAACGATCAAAAAAATGGAAAAAAAGGAAACAATCTGTCATGGTATTTTCAACATAAAATTGATTTTCTATTTCTAACCGTGTGCATACAAATAGATGATAGTGTGAGTTTTTTTTTTCTTTCTAAAATTGAGTTTAAGGCGTAACAAAAAAACACGAGCTTTTTAATAAACTCTCGTTCTCGCTCCTCTCAATCAAATATGTATCATACGTTTAAACCCAAATCCTTACAATTCGCGGCAAAACACGTTCGAGCGACATAAATAGTCGAAAACCCACTCGTTTCCCTAAATCGTTCGTAGGCCACATTTCCGTGACACAAGTTTCTGCTCAAAAGAATAAACATGGCCCAAAACGTCCACCCATCAGCAGTCACACACTTGGTGACGACATGCGAACATGTGTACGCTGGTTCCCTATCAAATGCAATCCGTGCTGCAAATGGCACCGGTGTCGGTGATAGATTTCTCCGACCAGCATTGGTTTTGACAGTTTCGCAGTCGTACGTCGTAGATTAGATAAATTAGAGCCTAGCAGTGCAGGGCAGGTGGGTGTGTGTGTGTCTAAAGGCCAGGACCGTCAACCGTCCATTGTTGCTGCCACCACTACCCTTCTCACCCCGCTATACCCTTTCGACACGCATCCTTGGCTGGTGCTAATTGAACCGCATCTAATTCACTCCGCCTCGCTCCAATAACGTTCGACTCGATGCACAGTGAACAACCAGAACCATGTGTGTGTGTGTATGTGTGTGTATCTTTATCTTCCTCTCTTTCACTCTTTCTGTACGCTGGGCAACCATGCGTCTCCATCGAATGCTCACAAACGGTTCAATCACCGGACACGCTTCAGTACCAAATGGTTCTGTTCCCTTTTCACTGCTTCTAATACAAAAACGGAAAGGGGAGCAAGCAAAAGAAGCACACCAAAATGGGTCTGCACTCTGGTTGTAATTGCATCTGCAGTGCGGCCCATACTAGCTTTCGAATGGGAAAGGGTGGTAAAGTGGTCACCGAAACACCTGGCATGTAAGTGCAGCATTTTTGGCTGCGACGCTCATTAGTGTGCAACGCCAACGGGCAAGCCCGGCAAATGTAACGCAAAAGCTAACGATAAATGAGGGTATATGTGGGTGAGTGTTTGTGTCCCGTAAATGTAACGACTCGGCGGTGAAAGACGCGTACATCAGAGGGAGAAGAAAAAAAATACGGCACAGGTAGCACCAACTGGAACAAAAGGAAGGGCAACCCGAACCATAACACCATTCACTTTCGGTTCTAGCCATTGCAAAAATGGGTGCTTTTGAAGGTGGTTACACACGATCATACACACACACACACACATGCTGATGCGGTGGGAAAGAATGTATTTCAAAGTTACAGCGCCAACGAGCGCTAACGAACTGGAAACGGTAAATAGAAAGAACAGTGTACCACCGGTGTAGCAGTGGCAGTAACAGAGAAGGTGGTGATGGCATGGTGAAGGCGAGGGCTTGTGAATTGTGAAAACCCATCGGAACGACACATTGTGCTGTCGGAGGAATGGGCTTTTCAATGGGCGTTGTAGGTGGAATGAAACGATGTGGAATGGCATTTTCTACATGTGACTTTGGCAACGCATGTTAACGAGGCTTTAAAGTAGTTCTCTACGGCAATGGTTTTTTTGCCAATCATGAAGGGCTTTTGGATGATTGAAATTTTATCTTTTAATGACAAATTAGTTGCGGTTTAAATTCGTAGGTTGTCAGTGTTCAGCTACAGTAACTAATACATTGTATGGGAAGTATAATTCTGGTGGTGTGAGCAGAGCTTGAAAGATCCTTTGTAATATTGTAAAACCATTCTCATCAAATTGAAAACTGTTTTAAAGGTGCACTAGTTTAAATCTCAGTCTTAGGATCAATCTATTCGACTTGGTGTCTATGTAAGCTATTAAATTTGTGACAATTAAAAACAATCGCAAGAAGGAGAGAAAATTAAACAGCAGAGGTTTATAAAAAAAGAGTTTTTTAATTAGGTAAGATTACGATAAAAAACATATTGCAACTATTGATAAAAACTTTACCAATTTTCAGGATAAATTTGTAAAGATTATGTAACAATTTCATCAGTTTTGCTCACGAATTGATACACTATGTAGTCATACATAAATCATTTGAAGCTAATCTAATGCTTAGAGGTCTCTTGTTCATTGTAATATCGCTCAGGGTACTCAATCAATTTAAAAGAATTAAACTCCTAATCTATTAATCATAATTATTTCTATAAAGCTTCTTTTAAGAAATCCGACATTCCTCACTCCGTTCATGCGGTCGCATATCAAAAGAACACACATAGTTTTAAAAATGTGCATTGCACTTCAATCTCAAAATTATACATTTTTTTGTATTATTAAAATGGTGACTTATAAACTCTATCTCTCTCTTTCTCTCAAAAAATAGAAAACGACAAAATTTTCACCCATTAAGCCAGCGACCAATTATTGTATATTGTATTTTTCATGCCTCATTTACAATTGTATCCACTTCGTTGGATTTATTTAATTATCATTTAGCCCTAAACAATTTTGATTTTCGTTCTGGTGCATGCAGCGAGCAGTTCAAATCTGTTTCAAATATTTAAAAATACCAACATACTAAAATGTTGTTCTTTCATCATTTATCATATCAGCTACCATAACGATTATCATATCAGATACAGTGAAACAGTAAAAGGAAATAAAAATAAGTGTACATAATAAAGAAAATAATACGATACGGATTTCATACGACTAAAAAGATGCATCATTTGAAGCACAACTTACAAATAATGTCATTTTAAATAATTTCATAAATAATTTAAAATAAAAGTAATAAAATATTATAAGTTTCATCAAACTTCTACAGAATTAAATTACTCCTCCAACCCAAATTCAAGCGAGACAATAAAATTCCAAATCTATTTTTCGTTCGGATTCCTTAGACAGTTGACAGAAATAGAACTCAATCATATTTATATTGAATTTCGATTTTCTCTCGTACATTCGGACTCACACCACATTGATACATTTTTTCCCACTTTTTCCATCTTCCGTTCCGCTCCACTCGTTTGGCGGCTTTTATTCAAACCTGAGAAACAACATTCGTTCTACATTCCAATGTCCGGCTCGTCCCCGGGTCCGCACCCGCTAAACGGTCAAAAACATCATGCTGGCCGTAAAAAAGCAATTTTATCTGTTTGTTCCCGGGTTTATTTTCTCTCTCTCTTTCTCTCTCCCTCTCTCTCCCTTCTGCAGAAGTCTTGCAGATCGAAAACCTTTCGTCGAAAAATTTCGACCCAAACCGAAAAACGAATTTTTCCACTCCCATCCCACCACCGTTTCGGCACATTCGAAATGAATTCGGTGCGCGGTTCGCAACGACCGGTTCGGGCCAGAGAGTGTGTGTTAAATTTCCGCACGTATACCAGTTCTATCACAACCGGAAACAACTCATCCCAGCGTTGTGCACACACACACACTCAGACACACACACTCTCAGGCACATATTCTCCAAGGGACATGCTGCGCTCCCCACTCACCGAGGAAAGGGAAAAGTTATTCCACGAATGGGGAAAAGAACAGCATGCAATGGAAAGAGTAAACTTTTGCCCTGCTGTCTTTTGCGCTTACGCGTTTACCTGCTTCCTAAAGCGGAGCGGAAAATCGGTAACAGCTGGTAGCCAACGAAAACTGGTCATATCCGTAATCACGGGAACCGGTAGCCGTGGAAGGGGAATCAACCATGGGAGACGCTCAAACACACACAACCTGTCCAAGTCACACGGAGACTCGCCCGGAACCGGAAGCCTTCCGATGGGCTTCAAACACACAAACGCACACATACACACACACACTGCTTGAAAGTAACGCTTTTGCCAGGGACACGTTCACAGCCCACGACGGTGAAAGCAGCGGAAGAAATCACACGTTAGCGACTATTTCCGGCGCTCCCGCCAAGAGGCAAGCAAAGGGTAAGCGAATCCACCTCGCTCGGTGCTTTTTTGCTCCGCAATCACATTCGACCGATGGGCGATGGCTATGATGATGGCGCTGACGATGGTGGTGATGATAGCGCACACAGGTGCGCTTCCGCCGGCCGCTCGCCCAAGGGCCAGCCAGCAACCGGAAGATGGTCGAGCTGCCGCTCGAGGGCGATTAGGACCGATTGGATGTTTCCACCGTGCCGCAGTTGCCGGAGCATCCTACACGGCAAGCAGCGTTATCATGCAAACGTGCCGTACGTCCGCGCAAGTGCCATTAACATTAATAACATCATAATAAAAATAATTCACCCCCGCTCGCTTTGATAACAATTTTCATCCATTTTCATTTGCCAGCCAGCCAGCTCGCCGTCAACATCAATAGGTGAAATATTTACCATATAGATCGTGGGCTTCACCGAGCGGTCGGTGCGGATAGTCGTTTGATTAGCTCGGACGTGAAGCGAGATCGTTTGCGAAGGGAGCGAAGCAGTGCACACACACACATACCCACACACTCATATTTTACGGTAATTCTTGCTTCGCAGATACGGCATGGTAATCGCGGATAAAGCCCCGGATGGTACCGCGCAGCACACGCGCAAATCCTTTGATTGCGCACCGCATGCACGTGTGATGTACGCGATGTTATGCGCTTTTGGACATGATGTGCTATTAAATGGCTGCTCCTGCTTTGTGTAACGGGCAATACTGGGGAAAAGGGAGCTAAAGGATGAGCTTTTCCCGTTGCTATTGAACGCCGTAAAAAAGTATAAAAAGCTCTTTAGCTAATACAACAGCCTCCATTCAAATTCACTTTATTATGCTGTTTGAGTTAAGGCTCGACTAATAGTACTTCAATGGGCGAATGGTGCAATGGTAGGATATATTTTTTCTAATTTTAAAACATTAGCATCTGGTTGTATCATAAGATTAGACGGACTTTAACTAGGGTGTATAATTAATGAACAGTTTTCAGCACTAATTCTCGGATAAAATGGACTATTAGCCGAGGTGTTAGCCGACGTACTAATAAAGTAATCATAACTTAGACAATGTGTTAAAATGTGTAGAAAATTTAATGAAGTTCCATTATAAAGCCCCATCAATAGTCTTTCTTAGATTTAAGCCTAAACATGTGTAACAGCACACTATAAATATATTGTGCAATCTGTTGTTGCTTTGAACGTTCAGGTTTATGAATGAAGATCAGATTGAAATTATAATTCCAATTAGATCAGACTCCATCTAAGGAAGTAATACATCAATGAATCCAAACAGAATACCTTCTAATATTCCAGCTTCAAACAGGCTTATATTCAAAGGAAACATATAATTGTTTGGAAACACGTCATCGACACTTTGAAATAAATTTTCTCTTTAATAATATGTTGCCGAGTGAACCGAACTTTCACATAGTTAACTATTGCGAAATTGTTTAAAAATACAATACTTGCTATCATTTGATGTATCTGGAGCACCTAATTTATGTTTATTGAGATCAAGGAATTAAATCGTTTGTGTTACACAACACATCATATCTAAGATAATACAAATGTGATCCCATTCTCTATGATAGGGTTATTAATTCATTTTTGTTTTTAAATTACTTCTCCATAAAAAAATATGAAAAACTAATACTTATCACATTTTTAATGATTTTTATGGGAAAAATCACCTTACATCTCAAGCTGTTAAATAACCTCAAAATAATATAATTTCATAACTAATTTGATTGACTCTTTCTGCACGTACTCCTGAAGCTCCTGAGCAAAGAAAAAGTAAAAAATAAACAGTTATTAACACACATACACACAAATGTGATGTGAACGAGAAAGCCTTTGCAAATATTTACCCACCATATTAATTGATTATTGACGCAGTCAAGCTCAACATATTAATCCCTTCACTAGCTTTGATCTGTCCTGATTCATCAATGTACATGGTACTTTGGAGCAGCAAAAAAGAAAAAAAAGAGGAACCCCCATAATTCAGTTCCACCATTTTCACACGGATCCAACCAGCGAACGCAAAGGCAAACTCACATCACCCGTCACCCATCGGTACACGATATGAATGATGCACAGCGGTTTATACCATCATTAACATCCTGTCGAACGCAGATCAATATTGACACACATATTCCACTCCCGTTCGATTTTCAATGGGATCCGTCAACGCAACAACAGACACACGCTAAACCTGCTAAAGCGACGAAAGGAGAGAAAGAGAGAAAGAGGACGAAAAAAAAATCCTCCGACAGCGGCAGCAAGAACACTAAAGCGCAGGAAGCTATCAATACGGCTCGCTCGGCGATAAATATCCCATCAAACTTCCGCTGCGTCCGCTGGTCGTAATTTATTATTAAACAAAGCAATCCACGGCTGTAATGACACGGCAATAACGCAGCCCGGGAAGGGTGGATCAATGAGTGAAGGTACAGACAAACCAGGGAAAAGGGAAGATAGAGACCCCACAAAAAAAGCCAAATTCATTAACCCACAGTAAACAGTCCCGAGTTTTGATGGCCTGCCGAGAGACCTTCCGAGACCTTGCTGGTGTCAAAAGGGGAAAGCCAACAAAAGCCACCCTACGCTATGATAAATAGATATTCAATCAAACCACCGCCCCACCACAAGCAACCATTAGTCATTCACACTCTTCTGGTCCATCTTCTGCGGCGTAGGGTTTGGGGTATCGGTTCCCTTCAACCTTCTAAGCCTTGCTGCATTGTGCCGGCATGAGCATGACTTCTTGTGCTGCGTCAGTCGATAAACGTTACACGCTCGTAATTACGTTTGCTGTCGGGCCCGATTTGTGCTCCAGAACTGCATGCAAACCAGTCTCATCAGTGTCGTTCGGGTGGGGCTTTGAAGCTATGGTGCTCAATGTATGATAATTGGATATTAATGGTTCTGTTTTGTAGTGAGCAATTGCTCCCTCGGGGAGAAGGCATGTTTGTGTGATCGAAGGATGGCCAATGAGGTTGAAATTATAGGGTAACTCTTATTTGTCGTAGGAATTAATGGAGCTACGCACAAAATGTTTAAATTTTTGCAAGCTTTATTTATTTATTTTTATTTGTAAGCTGAATAACATAATCATTTTTCTGCAATCCTTACAATAAACTCCAATCTGAGCACAATACAAAAGGAACTCTGCACAGACAAAGAAGAAACGCAATAATCACCTATTCTCCAAACGACAAACGAAACTCTTTCACTCAACGGTCCAATCAGGGTGAATTGTTTTCAAAACATTCCATTTTTCCCAACCCCATTCCTGACATTACCATTTCTATGCTGCTTGTCCAGTTGACCGGTACTTTTGCAGCTTGTTTGTGTGCATAGCTGGTCAAGCTGAAACGTATTTAACCCGAACGATTTTCACCTCGTGGAAAGAGGAGAATTTCAGTGCAAAAAAATAAAAACCTATTTGCCCTCACCATTGAACTTGAGCTAACAACGTGCATAAAGAGGAAACCCGAGTTTTGCCTTT
Source organism: Anopheles arabiensis (assembly GCF_016920715.1). Lineage (NCBI taxonomy): Eukaryota > Metazoa > Arthropoda > Insecta > Diptera > Culicidae > Anopheles > Anopheles arabiensis. Next base: position 83,981,261 of record NC_053517.1, on the reverse strand, counting down.
TCTCCCGCAGAGCGGGAGGCATAATGGCAGTGCAAATGAGCGTGCAACGGTTGAAATTTTATTTAACCAAGAAAAAACCATCGCTGCTTTCAGCCCGCTTTTCAAAACGAACGTTGAGTTTGAGTCGATGCTGAACAAAAGGAGTAGCCCGATGTGCCCCAGACTCGGTGGTTGCATTTCAAACGCATATTAAAAGTCGCTTCCGCTGATTTGCGGTTCAACGTTTGTACGTGAGCGTAATTGCAGGTGATTAAAGGGTACATTCATCGGGGCACTAAGCAAAAGGGAAGAGGGAAGTTTTTACTGGCTGCTCGCTGATCCCGCGCAGGGAACTGGGTTAGGCTTTTGGGAGGTGTTGAAAAGTTGCATTATGCATTTTATGGTTTATGACGTTTATGGCACTTTGGATCGTTGTTTGTGACAGGAAGTATTTGCTGCTGCTTTTGAAATCGTGTTAACAGCGCCACATAATGGACATGCAAGTATTATTTGGATGTATCTACGATATCAGAGCTCCAGTTCGTGTTCAAGTAAATTCACTTGTTCATTGTTGTTGTGTTAGCTTGTCATTTATTTCCTCCGCTTTATCTTTCCGATAGTAATTGGGCCTATGATAAGCATCATTTTGGTAGTTAGAGAAACTTGTATTAATTTGCACAATTTAAATGAAATATAAACTATTCAAAATATTGTCCAAAACAATTTTTAATTTTCACAAACATTATTTAATTAATTATTTCTAAATGCTAAGTCAAGGGAAAAAGAAAAACAATATAACTTCTTTTTTTTCAAAAATATGTTGTTTTTTTATATGTAATATCATTCAAACAAGAACTACAACAAAATCAGACAAATTAATCAGTACCGTGGCCATTTAAATAACCTTAATTGTCAAAAATTATTGTGTTCAAGTATTTTATAATATTCTTTACCTCCGTATTTCACACAACTAGCACACTTTAACATCACAACTATCATTAAGAAATTGGAATTAAGGAATTGGAATTAAGGAATTGGTCAATTTATTTTTCGGTTCTCATATTTTTTTATTGCTTCCCATGTAATTTTGGGGTGTTCCCACGATTTATTGGTCAGCTCCCAGAAGTTTTTGGTTCAATTGTATTGATATGCAATCGGACGATACCAATAAATTATGGGAACAGACCACAAATCTATGACAATCGTGAGAAGAGCTCAAAAAAGTATAAGAACCTACCAATAAATCGTGGGAAACCTTGTAACATAAGTAATTCTTGTAAAATTGTCTATGATTTCGATTCACTTTTTTAAAATAATTTTCTTCTTTGAAGGATATTTTTTCATCCTAACCTCCACTTATTATATTGAAAATCTCTTTTTCTTCTCCTACTTGGTATATCGTCCTACGTGCACATGCAGGTCCATGTACAAGATTTCGAGACTTATTCCGTACCACGTAGTCGGATATTCAGTCCTTGCTACGGGAGGACGGTCCTTATGAGGAATACAATTACAATTGAGTCATACGAGATCACGACTGTACCACGGGAATGCCTCAGATTATGAATTTAATAACCGCATAACTTCATAAACCACGTTCCCGATTAAATTGAACATCAATCTCAACATACTTAGGACTAATCCGTGGACATTATAAGATAAAGAAGTTACCGGAACAATGAATAACTGGTAAATATTATGACAACGCCACGCAGAAATGATTGAACAATAAACATAAACCATAAGCCGACAACCTGAATGTCCTTAACATTGATGAGTGACTGACTTAAAGACTCCAGACAAATCCATAACCAATCCCACAATGTTACAACCTCACGCGAGCCTCCTGTCATCAGCAACAATCAATCAGTGCAACTGTCACCCGATCACTATAAAACTGACGTATATTGCTCCTCCTTGCACGTCTACTTCCACAAAGCAGCGCTTAAAGAACCTTAAATGTCACCTTTTATTCGGCGTTGATTTTGATGAACAGCTATATTTTGCTGCCCTCCCTCTTGACATCCGATACTCCGTTGGCAGCGTGGATTGAATGAAATTAAACCAAATAAATCATAGGGTAAATAAACTACACGTGCCACCAATCCGACGACCACCAATCCGCAGAACGACGACTCTATTGAAGCCCCTGAACTATGTTGCGGGCCCAAACCACACCGCCTAATGTTTACCAAAAGCCTCACCGACCTTCACCCGCTCAAACAAAACGGGAGAAAACCTCCCCCTAACCCCCAGAACCACACAGTTGGCTAGGTCGGTGAAAACGGAACGGAACTTGCACGCTTTTGTCACTAAATCGATCACACTGGAATGGCGTGAATGAGTCGCCGCTCAAAATAAACACGATATTATAATCAATCATCATCGAATGCGCTAGTGTCCTGCCAGTCGTGTCCTGCTGGCCTGGCAGGAGGCCGGATACATCCGGATACGCACAGCCACGCCTCCCAATATATGCCATCCACGTGCCGCGTTCCGTATCACTCACTTCCGGCAACGGGACCGAATCCACCAGGACCGAACGATTCAGCGGCTACTGAAGCTTACTGCTAATGGGATGGGCGGTCTTATCGGTGACCGAGTGCGCCTCTAGTTCGGTAGTTGCGTGAAAGCCCTTTGGCAGATAATCCTCGCGTTATGGTTAAGCTGAAGTCGCTTTCCGACCGAAATCCAATCGTTCGATAAACGTACACTGGTGGGGCTGTCCCCATTTTTTTGTTTCGTACACTTTATTCATTGCGATCAATCAATGCTCGTTAGCAGTTGGCAGTTAGACAGTGCGTCTAAAGCTACTACCGTTACGTGCGTTGAATTTCGTGCTACCGTTTCGCAACATCTTCCACTGCTAAGAAGAATGTTTTTGCGTATTTCTGTTTTGCAAGTAAGTCTCGTTTGCTCTAAAGTACGCGAAAGTTTTTCCCCTCAATAATAGTTTGGTGCACTGTGCTGTATTCATTTACAAATCGACAACTTCAAATTGCTTCCAACTTGCCATTACTTCCAATAGCGAGGCACACTTTTGACATCCGCAAAACAACTTCTTTACGACCCTCGGTTGGGACGCGCTCGATGCCCAATAATATCCGCATTCGCAATAAAAGCCGTCCAGAAATCGTTACATTCCTTCGGAAAAGTTTATTCTCTAGGAAGAAATGGAGAGCGAAGAAAAAAGTAAAAACTCACTCGGGGGGATTGGAGGATCGAAGGAGATGTGTACCACCCCACCTCATCCCAACCTTTCATTCGCTTGATTTTCGAAGCACATTGCAACGATTTCGCTTGCCTCATCGATGCAGCCCGCTACATCACACCGTCGAATACTCACACTCATGCGCCCATCACGGGGCCGGCTTTGGCTGAATGATTTATGAGCCTTTTGCTACACGAAATGTTGCTGGCCTTTCGTAGTGGGAGCGCTTTTTTCTTCTTTGTGCAACTTACTTTTATTCGCTGCCTCATTCCTTAATGCCTGGATCTTTCACCTTCCCCAAGAGAGCGAAAAAGTCAACAAAATTCCCTTTGTTCTAGGATGCCTTCAGCAGCAGAAAAGCGGAGTGTACGAGGCATTTTTTTTTGCTGTTGCTCACGTGTTTACTTTTAGATGACACAAGCTGACGCGAAGCTTGTCTAGGATATTTATGAGCAAAAGTTTGGTTCATTTCGTCCAGCTTTGTGCAAGTTGCTGCCAGTACTGCTCCCGAGACGCCATACTCATGTCGAACAGCAGTGACGGTAAGAAAATTAGTGGAATAAAAAAACAAAACAGCACTTGTTAAAAAGTTTCAGTTTCATGAGCTGAATACTGTTAAGCAGCGCAACAACAACAAAAACAAAAATCCTGATCACATCAGCTATTAATGTTTAAGGCTTATGTCAATCAAACGACGAGAGTTGTTTGGTTTTTTTTAATATCGGGAAAACATAAGATGGGTCTTTCTGAGCAAATTGGTTTTTTAATTAAACCGATTTAGCATAAGCCGTGCCGCCAATACACATTTTACCAAGGATTTTTCAGAGAAAAGTAATTAATATAATTTACAAATCGAATAATCGGTTGGAACAGAAATACGACAGGTCAAAATATTCTTGCGCGGTAATTAGGCTTTAGGCAAAACAATTACGCTACATCTTTACATACAAAGGCTCAGCTCAGCTTACTGCATTCTAGATCGATAATATTTAGATTTTTTCATGGTATCACAGTCATAACTACCAACAAACCTTGGTAATGATAACTGAGTAAACTTATCAATTTTGTTATGTAAATGTACTGGAAAAACGCAGCCAGAGATTTTTGAACGTTTTGAATTTTTTTTTAATGTTCCAGGCAGTCCCACAGTCCAGGCAGTAAATGTTCGTTCATTACACACAGATAACAATGAAATCAATAACTAGAGCTTTTGAAAATGAATTAATAAATTTGATAATTAAGCTTTCTTTCCCTTTAATTTTCAATTTCTAAGGCTCATATTAAGCATTATTAAATCATTAATGAATTGTGAATAAACACGTTCAGAGAATATCACAAAACTTCAATAATGGTAATTGCAAAAACCATAACTTATTTTGCTTGCTTGCTGGTTAACTTTTGTAGCCATGCACTTTCTTTACCTTTTTCAAAAAATGAAGTGGTTTTAAAAATAATTTCCATACATTAATTTGTATAAAATTCAAGAACAAGCCCTCCCTAATCGATCTAGTCTATTAAGACAAGAAACTTCAATTAAAATTTTCAAATTGAAAAACCACAACCGATTCACTGTCAACCTATTTCCCACAAGTTATTAAGAATGTTTAACCAGAATACATTCCCCATCATTAAAAGCTTTATTAACATACGAGCCGATTAGCAAGTTCCCAAAAGAGGGGAAAAACAATCAAGTTTGTCATAATCATACATTAAGCAACGGTCGTGCTTTCTTTTCAAACTCTTCACCTTGCCAGAAGGAAAAGAGATCTGCTCTTCATCACGATCCCAGCATCTGGCCAATCTCGGTATCTTCAATCCGCCCAAACAGGAACATGTGCGTCAACTTCGTCATAAACGAAAAAAAATGATAGGCTCACCGTGTCATGGGAATTGAAAAACCAACTTTCAACGGCCTTACATCGGTCCCCGGCGCTTTCCTAGTTTCTTCAACAGTCCTTCGCCCTCACCTTAAGTCTGTCCACGCGAAACTTGCACCGAATCTTCCACTCGGCAGCACAAGTATGTCGCTGTAGCTCATTAAAATCCATCCCCAAAAATTCCTGCTGCATCATTACCTTTTAACCCACACACTGAGCACCCGGTACAAAGACTGTCGACGGAAAACTTTCCATTCGTTTGGGTCTCGTCATCAGCCTTGCCATCGCACTACCCCCGTGAAAACCAGCTGCCTTTAATGTATCATCCAACTGTCCCGCTCGAGACTCGGCACTTCTGCACAAGGAGCGGAAACTTTTGCTCAAACGATTTCCATGTTTCTGGTCCTGCAACAAATTGTCCTCGCGTGGATTCGTGCGTCCGTGGGCGCTCCGTTTTCACCGAGGCCAACTTTTACCTTTCAGCCAAACCCCTCCCTCTCTGTTTCTCCCTACCAAACAGGCACGGAAAAGGACACAATTTAACCAGAACCTGTGTCGCCTTGCCTGTTCTACCGAAAGTTGACTTTCCTTCGCCGAGCGCATTAGTTTCGCGCGAAAGTTATTCAAATTGCCACTGTTGCGGCGGATGAGAGACAGTGGCCATGTCGTTCCGATGCTGGAACTTTTCAAAACTGTTCCCTCCCCAGCAAACCCTTCCCCTTGGGCACTGGAACAAAGCACATTACGGGCGAGCGGGTAAAGAAATTGTTTCCACCGTCCAGAAACGGGCCAGATCCGATGTGCAGTTCGGCCAGAGAAATGTCGACCCGCCTTAATTGCCACGTATCAGTGCGACCTCTCCGATGGGGAGAAAACACCATCAACCCAATCGTGAAACGCTGTGTGCGTTGCTTTGTGGTGTGGTGTGCACTCTGCAATGAGCAACGCGAAGAATTTCCGCCGACAGGCGCATCGCGCTAGAAAAAATGTGTCAACGATGCCACAGTGCCTGCGGTTTAAGGATTATGATTGTGACAATTCCAATTCCAATGGCGAAGCTACAAGTTTTTGCTCGCCAAATCAGGCAACAAAAAACGGGAAATAAAGGCACAACATCTCTTGACGGTAGTTTTGAGGGCATGTTCTTCAATGCCTTTATGCTGTTTGGGGCTTTGTTGTGATGTTGCAAAATGTTTTGGAGAACCCAGCCCAGTTTGTGTATTTTTTCGCATGATTTTTTTGTGTGCCTTATCTTCAAACAAATGCTTGACCTTTCTGTCGCTCATAGTCTTCCCAGCAACTACATCCACACACAAACATACACAAAATGAATCCACCGCGAGCAATTAATGCAATTAATTTCCTTGTTGCTAGCCTGTCCCGAACGCAGGAAGCGCTCGGGATGCTGCAATCACCAGGCTAACTAACGGGACTAGTTCCGGAACCTAGCAGCCCAAAAACGCAACCGTCCGCTCTTTTCTCCGGAGGCAATTCCACCGCACGGAAAACTGCTCACCAATTGTCGGCCCTTTCCACCGGCAAAGACACGGCTGCCGTCCGGTTGCGGCAAGAAAAGCGAACCCATTTTTGCCATCGTGCCATTTTGCCACCGTTGGCCCTCCGGCAGTAAAGTTCTACGGGGAAAATTTCTACAAAATCGTTTCCGTTCCCTTGGCCAGTTTTGCAGTCCTCATCAGAATGACTTTTGCTTTCCCTGAACGGTTTGCCCCCGCCTCGTTGGAGCCTCCAGCGCTTCAAATTAAGCTTCATTTGCGCGCACCACACTCCTGTACACCTGTTTTCTCGTGCTGAGGCACAGAGAGCTTTGCATCTCCTGTGCTGCTGACGTTCGGAAGATTAGCACCGAAATTGGATGCTGCGGTCTTTGGCCGAACACTTTTGCCACTCTGCTTTGCCCTACGATGCTGTGCCTTACGATCCACCGGTGATTATTGAATATTGCAGGCAAATTTGCTGCCAAATTGATGCATTCCCTCCGGGCTTCGGGATAGCCGGTGCGATGCGGTCAGCATCGCGCATCGGCACGATGGCCCTTCTCCGGGGAGAGATTTCCAAGAAATCTTGTGACTGCCAACATCACAGCAAGAGCAAGAACGAGAGGGTGTAATTATGGTTTATTATGCCGCGCCGGTGTGTCGATTGTTGTACTGCCCGGGAGTAAGTGGGCTAGTTACAAAAGTTACGAACGACGAAAGCGTCTGCAAACGAGCTGAGAAGATGATTAACTTAATAGGATGGAATGAATGCTAAACCGTTTGGAAGTAACTTTAGCTTTCAGTTGCAGGATGTAAGATGTTTGAGTTGTGCTTGTTTAGTTTCGGTTTTACGATTGAAGGTGACCATTAAAGTGACGCTAAACTTTAGTTTACTTTTACGTTGTTTGGTGTAGCTAGTGATGGGTTGTAGACGGAAGTTAGAATTATAATACAAGAGAAGAATATGTTGAGATTTTTGTTTGTTTGTATCAAATGCGATCTGTTTTGATATTCCCTGAGCCTTTGAAATGAACTAGATAAAACAATGTTTGCTCTTTTTAGTTATCAAACAGACATTTCAAGTTAGCATTCATCGACCGGGAGTTATTTTACGTTTACAATAGGGTTATTAAGGGATTTCAAAATACCATATTCCTAGTAAAATCAAACTTGCATCTTAAAATTTCAATCCTCTAATGGAATTTTGATATTACATTCTTTGCTAGTAAACAAAGAATCGCTGGAGCTCCCATTTTCAAATTTTCAGGTCAATAATTTCAATCGCAATGTGTTTAACTTTGTTGCAAAAATATGAAAAAAATAATTGGGGTCAACGATGATTTTTAAACGTCGCTATCGATTTCTAATGGAACCAGATTCGAGTCTTTGATATCCAGAATTCCTCAAATCACTTGATCCTTTGATAGTTATAATAAAAAACATTTAACACATGTATAGCAGAATCGATAGGGTACCTCAAATCCAGATTAATGTTTAAATTTGCCAAAAAAATACACGTTGAGTCTTGCTTATGAATAGTGTAGTTGAATAATTTCCCAGAATCTTCTATAAACGAAAATTATGTCTATACTACACTAAGGTAGCATGGCTCTACTGATATACCACCCACAATGATGCACTTATTCTGTTTCATCCGAAAACACAATTCCGAACTCAAAAATCAACAACTCAACTCAACCTACAAAACTGCCGGTAACTCATTGCCAACCATTTCACAGCTCAGCACGGTACGGAGGCTTTTTTGGAACGAACCGTTCGCATACTTTATGACATTGCGCTTCACATGACCGCGGGCGATAATATCCACCGCCGTCCGGGGGTAGCCATCCTCACGCTCCAGCTCAAGGACACTCAAGATAATCGTCGCACCGTGTCCAAACGAACGCAACAAACCCCACACCGAGCAATGGGCAAGTGCAGTGTTCAACAAGCACGCCCGCACGTCCCATCAGCAGTTGTGTCCCCAAACAGCCCAACTTGCCGCCCCGTACGAGTGGGGAACACGCGTACGTAGGAAGAAATTAATAATCACGCACCACAGCACGGCAAACTTACATTCTTCCGGTTCCGCTGACGATGCGCCGGCCGTTTGTTCGTCCTGTACCGGTAGGGGCGGAATTTCGGCACTGTCCCCGATGCAGATGGCCAATGCCACGAACAGCAGCAGTGCGACGGCGTTGGAATTCATATTTTTCACTGATCGCTGGCGGGAAATATCTGTTTTTTTATAACTCTGTCTCACTCTTAAGCTTCTGGTGGCACTTCTGGAAGTGTAGTGTAGGGAAAATGGGGGAGAGATTGAAAAACTGGTGGACACTACCGAAAGCCGGGCCAACTATGCTAACAATGTTCAACGGCACGCGCGTGAGGTGGAGGGATCTGTCGCTCGATCTCGCATTTAGCACTTCACTTCGCAACTCGCGATACAAGGGTTCGATAATGTCACCAGCGCGTTCGGAGAGCACGCCGTTTGCTGTACTTTTCCGAAGAGGAAATAGGAAGAGAGAGAGAGAAAGAGCGAAGGATGGAGATGGATAGAGATGAAGGGAAGCAATGAAGCGCCTAGGTTTCGAATAATAGTAGTACAATCAAAAAGCTATGGCCGTACGCTCGTAGAGCGTACCGTACCAAATTCTGCCACGAGGCATGTGTTTTCCGTAGTTGTTATAACGATGCTCGTTCGGCTGCTTCACTACTCACAGAATGTACCGCAAGAAGATATGGCAAACGGGATACGCGAAAATGTTTGCACAAAGTTTTGCCTTCTACTATTATAAGGATGTTTCACGCTTTACCTAAAGGGGATTTCCCTTCTATATATTTTTGTCTCGCTTTTGTTGCGAGCTACAAATTATTACCACTAATAATCCATCTCTCTCTATCTCCTTCTATTTCCCCCCTATTTCCATTTATTTTTCCTTCTTTAAAAGTTAACTTTGGCACCACATCCACAACTCAAGAGGTTTTTTAGAGCACACAAAAACTCTCTTAGTGTTTATTTTTGACGCACTTCACTCCAACTGCAACAACTGCAGTACGTACAATATTTGTACACGGTTTTGTGTTGCACCGACAGGCCGCACCCGCAACCACCCGTTTGTTTGGGAGCGGGTGTGGGTTCAGGGCCAACCAGCCGTTAACCTACGCAGTCAGCGGCGCTACAACGCAGCCAGTTTCGATTCGAATTCGGTGATACAAACTCGCACGCGTACGCCCTTGGCGAAACAGACCGGTGACACACGCGGATTGAGGGTGTTTAAACGTTCAGCGAGACCGTTCAACGAGCGACTGACTGGTGGTGATGAGTAATCAATTGCTTTTATATAGACTTCAACCGGGTGCTTGATGCCCGGTCGGTGCCTTCAGCTTGGGCTTGGTTTGTTCATTTAACCATATTTAAGATTCAACACAACTTCCCTGCCACAACTTCGCTCCCGCTCTCCACAAGTTGAGTTAAATTGAATGACACCCTAAGCCCCCGCGATCCCCAACACTCACACACACACACTCATACATGCACAGTAAACCGTCGGCGGAACACTTCAAAAATGACCGATCTGTCTCGTGGCAGCCGCTAATAGATGCAGGCGGTTCAACAACACTAGCGCACACACTTTTCAAAACATTAGCATGATGTTTAGCTTCTTTTTTTCAATCGCTATCAACAGCGCAGTTCGCTTTCACTAGCAAACACAGTAATCTTGCTCTAGGACAAAGAGGGGCCAAAAGCTTTTTAAAAACAGTTTGTTTTTTAATGCAGTGAACGTAATGAATTTAATAAAATATAAAAAGCTATAAATGTTTAAGACCCTATTTCAAATGCTAAATGGACATCCAATCATCAATAACATCAATGCTGCAAAATGTCATGAGCTTCACGTGGCGATCACCACGGAAAACAACGAACATATCCGAGGTAACTCGATGTTCATTGTTAACACTCCATGAAAGTGCTTGTCAACATGACATGACATGTCATGACATGTCGAACAAGACGCGAGCTCACGTGCACAACTATGGTGATCAGCGGTGTGACTCAATCAGTTGGTGGATCAAGCACATGCTTGGTGACATTTGTTGTGGCACCCAATTCGAGGTCACTCACTTCGTCATGACATTTTCTGTCGGTGATAATCACGACATTTTTCGAACACACTTGGTGAGTGGTCTCAAGCAACAATAAAGGCATGCGCTCTCGCTTTGTCTGCTTTGATGGTCTATTGGGTAGAACCATATCTCCCGTGACTATAGTGATGGTCACCGACACAATATGTCACGACTAGCTAACTGACCAAAAATTGGTTGCACAAATAGGCACCAAGCATGTGATAGTCGCACCAACTGCTTGATCATCACCGTAGAGCACGTGACGCTGACATTACTTTGTTTCTATCGGAGTTTGTCATGATTATGTTAGTGACATTTTGCAGAACTGATCACAGTTTAAAAAAAAAGTCATGACAAAGTGACTGAGCAAGCGTTGGTTGCTAAAATGTCATCAAACATGTATTGGTCACACCAACTTTTTGAGCATCACCGCTGATTATCACAATAGTGTACACGAAGCTGACATGAGTTTTGTTTCAGTCAGAATTTTTAATGACATTTACAGTGACAGTTTGCCTCACCGAATAACGTATTACCAATACAAAACATGCAGTGGATTTAAATATATTAAAAAAAAAAAAAACAATTTAAAGCTCCCAGTTCCCTTCCAAACATATCCGTGGGTGTTACGTTACGTATGGCCTGAGATTCGATGCCATTGAATCTTTCATTTGATGTGCATTTCGATGATACTTGCTCATTTTACGTGCATTATATACGATGCACATATCAAATCTATATATGTATTTTTATTTTGATGGCTTTTATGGTAAATAAAACTTGGCATTCATTTTGTGTTTAAATTGTTATTACAATGCGACTTTAACTCTTAATATCAATTAATCGTAATAGACAGACCAATTCAAATAGTTCTGTAGAAATTGATCTGAACTTTGTCGTGTCTGAGGCTAATATCACATAAAAAAACTATCAATTTATTTCAAATTTTTCAAATTCAGGTAAAATATACCGTTTGATAAATTCCAATCAACATGTTTCCTTTAAGCCCCCATATCCCTTCGTAATGCAAAAAACACACACTAACACCGACGGCACACTATCTTTCTCCCATAATCTAACACCCGCCACACAACCCACTACCCCTTTTTGCACCCTCATCGAGAGTACATGGAGATGCGTCGGGCAAAAATTAAGCAGAGTGCAGAGGCAAACCAGTTAGTGAATAAAAAAGTAATAAGTTCAACGGGTTAGTGTGAGTGTTTTTTTCTGTGTTGTTTGCCCCACTACTTGCCAGTGGGTCAAACCGTGACGGCGGGGGTTTGGCTATAAAATGAAGTGCTGATGAGCATTTCGTCGCTACGTAGTGAAGTCATTAGTGTGATGGATGACCGAGACACACACTGACAAGGGGGTGCGTTTGGGTTGATATATTTTTTTTATTTATTTTTTTACTTTTTCTATTACTGCTGTACGAGTTGTGCTGCATCTGTGAAAGGTGCATCTCGATGGAAAACGGGTAAAAAAGAAGGGATAAACACAGCAAGAGAGAAAGAGAGAGAGTTGGTACGGTTCGTGCAACCACTACAAAACAGATCAAGTAATGGATAATTAAGCGGTTTGCTAGTTAGCGGGTCGTTAAATGCCCTCCAGTTTGGTTGCGTATTAAATTTTAAACACAAGCTGTGTCTATTGTAGGTTTAAAGGGCCAGATTTGTAATTTTGCTTTTGAGTTTTGTTTATAATCCCTTAAAGTAACAAAGGTTTAGTGCATCAGAAAGATAGACAAAATTAAACAGAAATTCATCTTCCTGGTATATTAAAGCAGTGTTGTTGTTTAAACTTGTATTCAATCGTTAAGAGAATGATTCACAAACCGAGTTGAAATTGCCACTGTGGCAATGAATGTCTACAAAATAAGTAAAAATAAAATAAAAACATTCACAAATTCAATCTAAATACATAACACTCAAACCTGAAACATAAACTTTACAATGTATTTTAATTCATATTGCGCACAATTCATTGCCCATATTGTACCCCTATTTCAACAATGGTTACAAAACATACATGCATCATCCGAGCAATGTAAAAACAACAGCTGCAACATTAAACGACACTTCCGTTTTGCGTTCGATTCCAAGCAGTTCCATTAGTTGTTCCCCGGAAACGAGGCACTCCCTTTGCAGTGGAAAACTCCGTTCGCAGTGCACTCGCTCCCAATTCCCTGCGGGAAATGAGACTTTGTCACACTTGGCCGGTTTGGTGCCCCGTAGCGCCCCGCAAATGTGACTAAAAGCCCCATCAACCGAACAGTAATCGCGTGTAAATAAATAATGTTGCATACATAAATGGAATGGTCCAGTTTCAGGATTTAATAAAGCGCATTCTCGCACCCCCCAAACTGCCTGCTTTCTGCTAGTGTAAATGCAATGGATTTTTACACATTATCCGACTAGCCAGTCTACGCACGCTCTTACTTTGGCTCGCTAATTCTCACGCTAATAAATAAGAGCTTTCAATAAAGCACAGGCACCAAAGTGACACTACCACCCGAGAGGGTTATGCTTTCTAGTCAGTGGTGAGTTTAATTATTTGTTCGCTTGTTGATTTTATTACTTTCTGGCAGTTGTGTTTAAGCTGGGAGGTACGCCACATAATTCAAGTGGCATTAGAAACAAACATTCAACCCCCTCTCACCATCATTGCGATGTCGTTGCAGTGTGTACATGGCACATAATGCATAACTCGAGAGGGGTTAGAATTAAATCCAGTTTAGATGTTATTAAATTCTCAAGCACATTAACCCGGCCAGTGCAACATGCAACACATATGTATTGCACTTTTTCCTACAACAGCAGCAACCATCCACGCCCGCGGTGTCAATTGTTTGCAATCGTTAGCGCATTATTTAATTGCTGCGAATGAGTGTCACTTCCCTTCCCTTTTCGAGAGAGGAAAGGAGTGTAATCGCGAGCATAAATAAATTATTTCAAACGATTCCCGCGGATTACGTGAGCGGGCAGCGCGAAAAAGGGGCTTCAATTTGCATAAGCATAATTTGTTGGTGTTGCTGCACCCACAGTGGTCGTCCCTGTCGCGCTTCGTGCCGTCGGTGTTTGTCGTTGTGTCTCAACAAAAAAGACACAGAAATAGTGCTCATTAAAGCATGCTCCCTCTCGTTTTGTTTCGTTTCGTTGGTCGCTGGCACTTGTGGTGGGATGTGATATGTTCAAACCATTACTTTAGTGTTGCCGTGGTGCAGCCGTTTGAACATTTGTGTGGCCAGCTAATGTATGGGTAAATGTATGTTTGCTTCTTGCAGCATTCGTATCTGGAGGCGGTAGAATGGGGGTAAAAAAAAACGGGGAACTTCAACTAAAGTAGCAGCAACAAAGTTGTGTGCTGTTTTGTTTTTTCTTCACGTTTCCGACGTTATTTGCAGTCTTCTGTCGCAGTTGCTGCATTGCACTTTCCGCAAGGACGTTCCGAATTACTACGGACGCTGGCAGAAGGTGTATTTACGTGTGTGTGTGTGTTTGTTTGTTCAGTAACCTCACGTTATGCGAAAGCTCCTCGCAAGGCATTTGGTCGGTGGTTTGTTTGTTTGAAAGACTTTTTTTTTTGCCCTTCGCTTGTACGTATTTCAATTAACCAAGATTATGTTCTGGGTTTGGTCAGCCTAGCCACTGCAGGCAGTAGCGGCAACGAACTGTGCACCAATTAAAACCAATCTCGTGTTCAGTGTCAAGGCACTGGTGTGGCTAAAACGTGTGTTGATTTCTTTCCATAGGTAAACGTTTTTTTTTTTCTTTTCTTTCGGTTTAAAACAAGAAAATTCACCTCAAACTGCAAGCTTTACCTGTTTTTCCTCTTTCGTAAGCTTCGAAATCCTTTTTCCACTCATCCTTCAGCGTATGTATCCTAAGCTGGCAGATTTATTGACATCGCCGCTGAACGTTGCAAACCGCCGTGTGAAGAAATAACAAAATGCCTGCTGAACAAAACCTTTAGCCGCGATAATTTCATTTCATCACCCTTGTAAACAGTCCTGACCGCTCCCTAACCCTAAACACCGCCTGTACCTTAGAAGAGATTGGAAGCAACATAATTTCCCTCGGAGCAAAATAAAACGAAAAAAAAAAACGCTTAGCCTAGCTACAAATCTATTGCTTTTAAGCCAAAAAAGAACATGGGTAATTGCTTTCAAAAAAAAGGTACCAAAGAGACCAACGGGCAGTGTTGAATGGACAAGAGCATGGAGCAGAAATGCTGCCTTCTTCAATGTATCTGCGGGGCAAGAACAATGTTTTGCACCCGGCTACACATCACTTCAATAGATAAGTGGTTTCATTTTTCACTCGAAATGGCTTTCTTGGCAGCTAGACACAAATAGAAAAGAAAGTATTTGTTACAAATTTAATTTGCACTCTCTATTAGCTGAACGGGAAACGGAAATGAAATTACTTTTAATTGATCGGTTTTAAATGGAGTTTTTCGATCAGTTCAAGATCATTACTCACATACTATTTCCAAAAATAATCTTGTATCAATCCTAGGGATTATTTGGTTTTCATTTATTGCCAGATGATCTCAGAATTATTCAACAAATTTATTACAAGCGATATTTCTAAAAGAAACTTTTTATAGTTTGGCGTGAACACACCAAAACCGAAAAAAACGAAAACATCTGAATTATGTACAACATAAAAAGGGGTTCTTAAAATTATAAGCTACCCAACATGCCAATCAAAAACTCTCACTCTAGAGCTATCGACCATTTACGTTGTAATTCCAATACCTAAGATAATACAAAATGTCTCCAAGTACATCTTTCGCCCATCTTGTACATCCTTCAGCACAACGAACTCTCCCATTGCTTCGTTTTATTTACATCCTTACAGAAACAGTGACTCCCAAATAGCTCATCAAAATAAGCAAACACCACTGACGTTATTGGCAGCGATGAAAGGCTCGCACAAAAACACACAAACAACCGACTCTGAGCCAAACGGCAACTGCCAAACGATCTCGCGAGCAAACCAAACAAGTGGTGCATTAAAGGCATCTCCACCTTCTGCGGGCGGAGCGAGGAGCGGACACTTTTCTGTAGGAAAATTTTCCACTAGATTAGCTGCGCGATTGCCAAAAGCCGACAAAAGAGCTCCAACCCTGGGTGGCTTCCTTCCAAAATGGGAAGATATTGTCTTTTTTTTTGCTCCAATTTTCTCTGTACCTTCCAATCTGCAAAGGAGCAGCTAGTTTCACAGAGCGCTTTTTTCCACCACCGAGTAGCAGGAGTAGTTCTAGTTTGAATTGAATTCACCCCACAGTCGCTGGAACGCTTCATCGATGGAGCTTTCCACTCACTTAACATTGCCAAACGCTTCGAAATAATAATCCGTTCGCTTCTCCAGCGTCTCCGGCTGGCGCCCAAGACACAGTTACATTTATCTCCGTCTCATTTCGGGGCTGGGATGATTTTCAGTCGATTATCGATTTTTGATTTTACGATTATTTTTATTACGACCGCTAGGCAAAGGCACACAGGGCGAACAGGGAACGGTGGTTGTTTGCGTTGCTGTGAAGTTGTTGCTTTTTTTTCTGCTGTCCTCATATTATCTTTTATACCTTCATTCCCCGGGTTCTGTTCCCCGTTTTCGATCGATCCGTCGTGAGCCCTGTGCTTTGGGGTGGATCAATTTTGCATCAAAGAATCCCATCCTCCCAGCACGGCACCGACCAGAAACGCTACCTCGGTGAAAAAGTTTTTCACCTTTTATTACTTACCGGGCGCCTGCCTGCGAGTGTGCGTTTGTGTATGGGAGGATGGTTAAGGGGTGTACGAGAGATGGTACGGTGCTATGTACTGAGGTGTGTCGTGCTTTGATGTTCGCTTGTATGCGCTTCCTTGTAGCTTTGTCTATGCGTTGGAAGTCGAAAAGATGTAAAAAAAAGGAAAGATTTAGGAAAAGGCAAGGTCTACGTGATTTTTTTACTTTTTTCTCAGTTTTTGTGAGATAACTCCATGAAACAAACGTACTTTGAAGCGTTTGATCAGTATTATATAGTCACAAAAAATAAAATGAATAAAGCAACTAGTTTTGATACTTTTCTCAACTTCTCAAATCAGTACAATATGCATAGACATCATATCTCAAACATATCAGACAATAATACATTACAAATTTAATCAGTATTCGACACAGTCTACATTAGGCACAACAGCTGGACAATGCAAAAATGCTCAGAAAATCAGAGAAAAGGAAGCCCCAAAGACGAAAAGGTTAGTAAAAGGATGTAAATATCATTTGTAATTTACTTTTTTAAGATCTATTTCTCTATTACTAAAATAAATCACGATTATTAAACAACTGTACTCAGACTTTGCTCTTCGACCGACACTTGAAAGTGAACGATTTTAAATAGGAAATAATGATAAATTTGCCAGAATTATTCTAATAATATTAGAAACACATCAAAGCTCTGATTCGTTAACAATCAAAAAGTCATTTATTACATTATGTTATTTATAAAAATCTACAAACTTTGGAGAAAAAACGCTGCTACCAGTTTTGCCTGCGCCATAACACCGCAACCTTATACAACAAACTTCAAACATTCTACAAAAAGTTGCAAAAAAGCCATTTTTTCGATTGCCTTCTGTTTGAGAAGCTATCATTTTTTTTTTGCTTTTTTATTGTGCTGTTAGAAAAAGTTCTATCGTGCAATAAACCACAAACATGCTTCAGTGCCCACGTGTTTCTAAATAACACAAGAAGTTGATGGATTATAATGGATGCGCATAGATGTTACGCTATCTACACACAAATCAAGTTGCTGTGTTTAAAACAATGTATGCCTTGGTAAGTTCAATTTTCTCCCCCACACTAGCATACCACGAGCTTGAGGCTTAATTCATTTCAATCACACTACAACCCTCCTCCGAACATGCACTCCGAACAGAAGAAGCTACAACGATCAATATAAATACAATTTCCCATAGCACCGGCCGGACCCCTTTCGCTTCACTTTCACAGCTTTTATCTCTGGGCAGGATTAATTTAAAACTCTTCAATCCTTTCCTCTGTACCGCTTTACCATCAGCACCACATCACCTTCAACCTTCAACCATTCGTTTCACGTAAATGAGAGTTTCCTCCTGGGAGAATTAGGCACATACCCTTTCCCCATAACGCTTGCCCCTTGATGGCTTCAAATGGAGCCCAAAACCCCCGTCCAAACAGTGCCAGTGCCCCGGCACTGACCATTAACTTTCGGTTTTCTGTTGGAAAGAGTTGAACCCCACAAATTCCAAAACCATCCTGGGAAACCTTCTGTATTATCAGCACCATATTGTATGCTGCCCCTTAAAAAGCAGTCCCCTCTAAAACACATACACACACACTGACGTTCACCCATAAATGCCGTTGATGGTAGTGGTTGGAAAATCAAATCGAACCAAAAACGAGGCCCAAACTGTGCATGGAATCGTCACTTTCCACGACCCAGGAAGTTGTCTCAGGACAGTCTCGCCGGACTTCACACCAAGAGCCGCAGATCTCGAACACAAACACAAACACACATATACCGGACCAGATGTTGACTGTTGAAGTTTTCACTTCTTGCTTCTCTCGAGGCTCAAATCAAATTATTCACTTCCAATCCGGCACACTGGGCCCTCCGAAAAGGGAAGCCGGAAACCTGGCATTTCAATTCGGGACCGGGTCTGGGCCCGGCATTTGCTTTACTTCTTCCCAGCGCTCTGTTACTAGTTGTTGTATCCGGGACCTTCGGCTTTCGGTGCCTTGCAACAAGCATAACCCAAACGCGCGCGAATCCAACAGAAGGCGCGGACAGCAAAAAATCAGCCGGATATCCGTTTATCGATCGTGGTCGGGCCACACTGCAGTCCTCTTTTCACAAAACTTCACATTCGCACTAAACACTGTCCCCTTTTGTGGATGAAAAGAACGGAACCAAACGCCGAACGATGCCGCTACATCATCTTTTGCGCAACGGCGAGTCGGTCTCGTCCTACGAGATTTGGGTTTCAGCTTTGGTTTCGTTCGTGTTCGCTCTACTCCAGTCCCATCCAGCCGCGCCATGTCGCACCCAAAGCCAATCAAACGGGTGCGGGTTATTTTTGGGACCGAACTGATTAGAATACGATATTTAGGGTCTACGAGGATGGTTCACGAGATTTTAACCGGTCCCGGGGTTTTTCATTCCGAACGTTTTATTTTTCCCGTCCGCTACTGCCACCCGATTCCGATCCATTCTTCTGATGAAACCCTGGTCAAGGTTGAAGTGGCTTCAACCTGCACCAGCCACAACCTTGCAGACCTTTCCGCAGGCTCCTTTTGGGGTGTTTCTCTTCGAACCTTGGATTATATGAAATCCTAACCTCCCAAAAAAACCCGTCTCAAGAGGTTGGTAGCTCTTGCTCATCCAGGTAAGTGAAATAATGGAGACAGAGAGGAAAAAAGGGACACATTTTTATAAATAGCTACCAAGAGGGATCCTTTTTTTTTTTGGTGCTTTAGCTGGCTCGGATGCAACGTTAACCACCGCTCCCCAGGACGACCCCTGCCTGTCCCTTTTGTGAACGATAACTGATAGTGATTTTGCACTTCCGATTCCAGTTAATTGGGATAGTTAATCCGCAAATATTCAATGAACTATCTCAGGGATGGGGCTGGAACCGATACTTAATGCCGGTTGATACTTAATTTCCGGTGGGAGGGTTAAGCCTATCCTAAGCTCGAGCTGCGGTAAACACGGATTCAACTTCCAGCCACCCCGGCCACAAACCGCTCACAGTCATCCTTTTAAAACTATAATTTAATATCCATCGAGAAGGAACGAGAGAGCAAAAGAAGAAGAAGAAGAAGAGAGAGGGAGCGAGAGAGGGACAGAGAAACATCCGATAAACAATCTGCCGCTTAACATAATTTAATACTGCCGCTTTTGCAGCGTTGATTCGGCTTAAACCGGTGTACATAATCGCGAACGCGGAGATAGAGCGTGTTGTATGTACAACTGGGCTTTGATGGTTAAAGGGCAGCATTCCGCAAGGCCGCAGTATTTACATTCGATTATGGATGGGAAAATTGCAAACGATGGCGCATAATGTGGAAAACTGCTGCTGTTTGCATACAATAATATAACTCTTGCGCAATAGGCTGGCTGGCTGGATGGAAGCGTATCCGCTCGAGGGGACACATTTTGCAAAGCGCACAAGCGCACAGACGGGCAGCGGGTAACTTTAAACAGCATGGCATCGGAATAGCATCAATTATCTCGAGCATATTTTAATGCGTCCTATATGATAACATTAAAAATGCTCGATGAATAGATACTGCTGATCTTTTTTTATGAAGAAAGAGAGAAATTAGATACTTTGTTTTGTCTTATTGATTACCTTCAATATCTAATATTGGGGCCCTTTCCGTTTTAAGTTCGTAGGCTGAAATTTCAGCCTGTCAGCTGTTTGCATTGTATAGCAGTTTTCGAGCAGCTATCTAAGTGAGTATAATATACAGGTGGGCTTATCCCAAGGTGTATGAATTTAGAAGGCTGATTTTTATCGCTTCTGCTTCTGAATGAAGATTGTAAGAGTGTTTAGAGTATTCGTTAAGCCTCCAGAAAGCTCGTTTGAGCAAAAGTTTTCACTCGTTCTGTTAAAAAGTGATGCTCAAATTTGGTTATGAAAAAATGCTATGAGACCACCTGGACTACATACACTTTGATTCTATATTTCATCACCTGATCTCTTTAATGCACCTTGGGATAAATGTAAACAAACCCGTGTTTTCGAGCAGGTACACGAATCTAATTCTAGCTTTGTGGCTAGAATAATCTAGACTGAACATTGCAGGCTAGTTTTTTGTGTAGTTATGGAGTGTTTACATGATTTCAGCCTCCAACTGTCAAACTCCACACAAAAAACTAACTAGAATCGTGAAGGCCCCCATTGCAGGAGTTGGTACGTTTTTGCTTTTTCCTTTGACAATGTCAAGAGCGATACGGCACATTTTCATCACAATAAAGTAAAATATGGGTCTGAGACATTCATCAATTAAACTGGAAAGTCTGCTGTCCATGAAATTGCGTAAATAACACACTTGAGTACGGGTTTATAATGGCAAATATGATTTGTCTTTTAGCTACATGCATTGATATTCTAAAAATCAAACTAAACATATGAAATAGAAAGAATGAAACAACAAATTTGTAGGCTGATTCCAGGTCCATAAATTACAAGGAGTTAAAAGTATCATACAAAGTCCTCAACAACAAGATAGGGAAACATCTATCAACCAATTTTCATAGTAATTGTTTTTTTTTAAAGTGTGAAAAGGTCTAGGCATAGATCTTGAATCGGAATAAAGTGGGGATGAAGTCCGGGGATTCAGTAGCTAGTTCATGACTATGACCAACTTATCAGGTGAAGGTGGATGAAACACTCTCAGCGTTTTTTGCTACCATCAAAGATCTAAGCCATTGGGACGGGCTTGCCTGTCATCCTAACCCGGCGCTAGAGATGGCCATCCGAGACTCGAAGATGGAGACTTTGAGAACCATCTTCTATAAGTCAACCCAGATTCTGTCATACGTTTACGATATACACATAATGGGTTTGCGGCTCTTCTGTGTAACAGAAGCGTACCAAGGGACCGGACCTCGGAATGCAGATAAACGAAGTACCAAAGACCAATTACCAACAACAAGTCACAACTTGCGTAGACATGACGTACAGATAGTTGAATGCACTTTTGAAGTCGCCCAAGAATTCATCTGTCTAGGTTAGGGTCAAGGGTTAGCAACGATAATAGCAAGGAAGCTGAGTAGCGCAAAGATGTTGGCTGTCAACCGGTCATTCTACAGCCTGAGAAAGCAATTCACCTCAAATAACCTGTCGCGACGGACGAACCTGGAACTATATAGTACCTATATAGTACCAGTACTCACATACGCCTCTGAGACATGAAAACTGTCCAAATCTGTCGAAATCCTCTTAGCCGCGTTCGAGAGGAAGATGCTCAGAAGTATTCTCGGCCCCGTATGTGTGGAAGGACTATGAAGGACCCGTTATAAAGACGAGCTATACGAGATGTACGGCGACCTCACTATCGTGCATCGTATCAAGCTTGCTAGGCTCCAGTGACCTGGTCATGTTATTCGCATCGAAACGGACGACTCACTCCGTGTAATCTTTTTAGGCCGTCCAGTAACGGTCAGTCACAATTCGTGATTTAATATGTGTTCACGATATGTACTCAAAACCTAAAAAGGTTCTTAAAACCTAAAAGAGATCAGTTCCAGATCGGAACGAATTCAGGATCAGTTACATTAGGAACATGGGTTCGAGTTCAGATCCAAGACGGATAAGGGTGGAGGATCAATCCCACAACCTGTTATGATTAAAAATCAGTTTCTTTTGATATTCCTCTTGACTATTCCGCAGATCTATAACCGAGCCTTATTCATAATCTAATCAAATGCGAAAAAATGATAATGATTCAGAATAATCATTCTAAAATATTGGCAATTTGATTTTATGTTAGAAATCATTTGATTTTTGAAAACTAGTTACTGAAAGCATTTTTGCATTATGTTTTTTCAAGACAACTTATAATCAAGATTTTTATTTTCAAGAATCTAGATTGACAATATTCAATCCGTAATTTTACAACTATCATTGTGTCGCAACGGAAAGACTTGAGTCTGCTGACTTCGTGCAATCAACCACCATCAAAACAAGGCCCATTTCGTATATCCTTTCGCATATTGCACCACCAAGATGGCCAATTACTTGCCTTGCCTGCACGAGCATGATAACTTTATGTATGTATTCCTTCCGTCTCAAATATCCATCATATCATCTGCTCAAAGCAAAGCAATGAACAATGAGAGCCTGCGCCTCCCACAGCACAGCCCAGCGCAAATAAATATGTGACCGAGAACGAAAGAAATCGGTACGCTGTTTGTTCACCCGAAGCGGAAAAAAAGCAAGGAACAACCAAAGCGGAAACGTTTGTCCCGTACGTCGTTTCCGTTGGTACCCTCCTCCCTACCCCGCCAAGTTCTATCAAACCCCATCGCAAACTGTAAACGTTCAATGATGCGTAAAGAAATATGCGCACAATTTTATGCATCCTAAAGCATATTTTTCTTGTCTATCCACTCTCTCCCGTCCCAGAAGGTCCCCGACGGTCTCGCAGCGAGTCAAATATCAAAATTCACTTCACTCCCTGCACGGGTAGCGATCCACAGTGAAGAGAAAGGGGAGATGATGTGGTACAGAGCATTTGGCAGGATCGATGAAATATATGCACTATCACAAAACGATCCCTCGCTGGTTGTTGTTTGGTTTGAAAATGCGGCCCCACACACACAGAGCGCTCAATGGAGGGAGCTGTAAGTGTGGGAAAAGCGGACGGCTAGCGAAGAGTTCTTGGATTGTTCTCCCAGGCGCCTCAGGTTGCCCCAAGATCCACCGAAATCGTCATCATTCTTTTCGGTTGGGTTGAATTTATGAATTTCAATCTCGAGAAACGAAGCGTTTTCCTTCGAATCCTAGATAAGGCCAGCCACTTCTTGGAGATGACAGGCTTTTTGTGTCTGTGTGTGTGTGGTAGCTACACACAAGCACACAAACACATGAGCTTTTGAGCGTTTGATACTGGATGGTACTATTCCCCGCCACTAGCTGTCCTAGCTGCCTGTCGAACATTCACACCCGTCCACACTGTCCCTCCTGCATCCAGCATTTCAACAAGGGCATCCTTTTACCTTTGCGATATTCTGCAAATCCTACCAGACGAGCGAAAGGGCGTTTGTTTGTCTGTGAGCTTACGCGCACCGTCCGTGATGCGGAGTAGTTCGATCCTGCACAGGACGATAAAACGCACGATGATTTATGATGACGCCAACAGCAAACGGCATACTACTGCCGGAAGTGCTGCGTGTGTGTGTATGTGCCTATATATCTGGTCTGTGAGTGATATGGAAGCGAATTCGAAGGCTAAAATCAGGAAGCTTCCACACCAACGTTCTTACATGGACAGTCCACAGTCCGGGCTGTAGTAGTCGGCAGACCAATTTAGAAGGTAATCTCCCCCAATCGAATCGTGGCGATGAGCCTGGTCGTTCGGTTTCTTCAAGATACACTCGGCCACACTCAGAAGGAAGTATGAGATGGGAAATTTATCAAAGTTCGATGAGAGCTATCCGGCGTCGGCTTCCAGGATGGAGGCAATCGTTCAAACCTGGATAGTTGTAATTTGGTTGGTAGCTAGTTCAAAAATGCCTCTGAATCGCAAATTGCAAATTCAAAACGACCTAAGCTCACAGCTTTTGACACATAACGTAGAACAAATTACAGCCCGAGAAGCTTCGGTGAAATCCCAATGTGTCTCCCATTCCACTCACATTTCATTACGCGGTCGGCTGAACTTTGGTTTATTGGAATGACATTTCAATTAAAATGTTCCCGTTAGCGTTAAAAACCGTAAACCCGCGTTCTGGACGATTTGTTTTGTCAAATGGCAAAACAAAACAAAAGCTCAAACGATTATCAAATGGGAATACGATGTGGGTTGAAGAATGGAATTTAGGTATTTTCTTGTTTGGAGGTTAACGATTGAAAATAATACTACAATCTAAGCACAATTTAACGAACTGGAGTATCCATTTTACTTGTCAGTACTATAAACACATTGCCATAGTAGCTCTAGCATCATGATACTGGCAAAAAAGGTAATATTGTTTAATAAAAGACAGCCCCTCTATGTCATATTTTGTACATATGAAATCTCAGGACCACAATGAACTAGCAAAGAAGGGTCGTTTAGGAACCAATTATACAAACAATTCTTATATCATTAGTTAGGTCTCAGTTCTTTCAAAAGTAGGCACTTTATTTCGACGGTAAAACTGTTTTTACAAATCAAACATTTGTCCAAATCACAAGATACAATTTGAATTTTATCTTCACATCTAGTTTTTAGCAGCTGAATGTAATGATAGTAGCTTGTATGTGTTTTGCTATTTAAAGATATTTTAAGGATTTCTTTGGTCTTAAGGCATCTTTCGGTGACAAAAGTTCACAAAAACCTTCTTTGGTCGATAAAAAAGTTAGAATAGCTCGTTTCAACATATGTCTACGACTTAAAAGCCTTCTTCTTCTTATTCTTATTCTTCTTCTTCGTCTTCTTCTTCTTCTTATTCTTATTCTTCTTCTTCGTCTTCTTCTTCTCCTTCTTCTTCTTCTTCTTTTCTTCTTCTTCTTCTTCTTTTTTACTTCTTCTTTTTCTTTTCCTTACCGGCGCAACAACAGGCGTCGGTCAAGGCCTCTACCACTTATGGACTGGACTATCAGTGACTTACTGAATACTCATATCACGATAGTCAGCTCCACCGTATAGAAGCACGTTCCATTTGGGGCTTGAACCCATGACGGACATGTTGTTCAATCACACATGTTGACGACAGTACCACGAAACCGGAAAACGTCTTCACTTCTGAGAAATTTTGTATTAAACTTCATGGTTTTAGTTGGATATAGTTTGGTTTCTTTGATTGGTGTAACATCGCAGTATTCTGATGCTAAAATACTGTTGACATATATCGAGCTATCTTGACAATAGCTCAAATAAGTCACAATAAAACCTCTGGAAGGATGTAACACCAATAAACAGATTGTTACCAGGCATAACAACATTCCAAAAATACTGTGTGGTGACTGCGAGCGGCATATTACTGTGAATGACATGGTGCTGTGCAGTAAGTGCAATAAGTTAGTGAATACTTTTATGAACAGTGTACATTATAGCCTTTGTATTGTTCAGTTTGTACTCGAAATCTATTTTCCAAATCATATGAACTCTTTAATACTCCTCAAGAGGTCCCAGCTACGATTCATTCTATTGTTTTCTTTTTTCCATTAAAACATAATGCTTTAATGCTACCATTATTTCAAAACCAACAACCAACATTTCAAAGGATTCACACAAAGCATGCCGCTTTCTTCATAATCTAGGCATTATTCGTTCCATTTTGCAAGCAATTCAAAACGCCAAACTCCATAGACGATCTGTTTCGCCTCACAACGAACATTAAATAGCCCACCAAAACGCTTCCGCCCGTCACGTGAGCCGAACGGCTAGAACAGATGGTAGCACTTCGTTTGCTGATATCCTTCCTCAACGCTGTTTCTTTTTTTTGGCACCAATTGCGTGCAGAAGCAACAAAAGGCCTGGCTGCGTGAAAAGAGTCGTAATCATTTATGTGCCATTTGTAAAAATGTACTGCCGAACACAAGCGTACACTGCCATGCACAGTGCCGAGCAGTGAGCTTTTACGGCACAGTAACTGTGGGCTGTTTTTAAATTCTTTCATTACTTTTTCTCCCCCCGCCCTGCCATTTCAAAGCTTTACGATGGGAACGGAGTCTTTCGTTGTGCAAAAGTGGATGTCTTCCGTTGCAACAGATACTGAAGAATTAAAATAATCCCAACGCTTCGCTTTAACGGGGTCCAACGTATCCCCAAAAAGGCTCCAAAGGTTGAAAAAAAGACTCATCGTTCTTTAATCCTATTTTTAGGATTCACTCATAAATAGGCCACTTAAATTTATCCTCAAGTTTTTTATCTTTTTGTTGCGCCCTTTTACTTTCCAACCAACTGAAACACAGTCGTTGAACTTGATTCGGCTCAGTTGCTTCACTAACCATTGTCAGTGTAACAGAAGAAGAAGAAGAAAAACAACACAATCATTCGCCTCCGACTCACACCGCTCATGG
Organism: Anopheles arabiensis; assembly: GCF_016920715.1. Classification (NCBI taxonomy): domain Eukaryota; kingdom Metazoa; phylum Arthropoda; class Insecta; order Diptera; family Culicidae; genus Anopheles; species Anopheles arabiensis. The sequence goes on along the minus strand of NC_053517.1, from coordinate 83,954,804 downwards.
CTTAATTCGGTGCAAATATTAAGTTAAATATAAATAACCACTACAGCTATCATTATTCAAAGCCTTCCACTGCTCCACTCGCGTTCCGCGACTCCATTCCCGCGCCTGAGACACGATCATTTAAAAGATTTATGACATTCTGCTCCGCTCCATCCATTGCGCGGGGGCATTAGAGCAAGCAACACGATAAGATGACGAAATGAAAACCATGGCTTAAAGTTTCGTCGAAAGAGGGCGGGAGGAAGCGCAAAAAAAAAGTTTCTGCTTCGAAAATCAAAAACTTCCTTCCGCGCGTTTGCTTCTCTTCCGAAAAAAGTACCCACAAATGATGGCAAAGTTTGGATTCATTCCCTCCTTTTCTTAACGTTTCTGTACAAACTGAGAGTTTTTTTTTCTATTATTTCTTCCCAAAGCTGTGATGTAACGTGCCCAATCTGTGCATTGTCGCGCGCGTGCACACACACGGTGCAAGGGGGAAACGGCGATTTTGTCTTTACGTTGTCTGCCTTGCTGCTGCGAAGGAAGGCGAACAGAACTTCCCGTCTTCCCATAGCATCCGTCCGGCCAGCTCGGTACAACAACCACGTTGGCACAGGGTACAATCACGCGACGAACCAAAGAACGGTGTGAAGCGGTGTGGGCAGCAAAAACGGAAATAACCGTTTGAAACAAAATAAGCAACGAGGACAAAACCGCCAGCACCAACAAAAACGGGCATTGAGAAAGAAAGAAGAAAAAAACAACAACCCCACGATCGCTTCCAACTCGTCAAAAGTTTGTTGATTGGAGCATAAAAGTTCGTCCCGGGGCTGACTGGTGTACCCCGGGAAGTAATATCCCTCCGCTTGCTAGCCAATACAGTAGTGGTAGCGGGCACGATTCGGAACCGGAACCGTTCCGAGCCGCCACCAAAAGGCGTCGAGTCATCGTGGTGAGCTGACTCAAGTGGCCCGATGAGAGCAAAACAACCATGCGTCTCCACTGCTCCTTTTTCTGCGCTTTTCCGCACAAGCAACAACAACCACGTGGTAATCTTGTGGCTTTGGGAACAGAAGAGACGGAAGAAGGAAAGAGCCAAACAAAGAAGGGAAAATAGGAAAGCAACCTAAGCTAAGCCACCGACCGTAAATCCTGCCCAAAAGCAAGCGAGTGTGAGAGAGAGGGAGAGAAATCCTTGAGCGACACCATGAACCGTGCTGTCAGCGGACAATCGCGTTGCTTATTTAATTTGCGAAGTTTTTTTTTTCGCTGTGTCTGGGTAAGGAAGTTCCCGCTTCCTGGAAGCTTGGGACTGAGCAAACTTGCGCTCTGTTTGTCGCATGTGGTGCACTCTTACGCTTGCCATCGTTGCCGCGGTCCTGATGATGAGGCTTTCACGTCTTGTGTGCACTTTCCATTTGGCGGCAATGAATTAATCAAAATTAATTTGCTCTATTTATTTTCCCACTATGGAACGCGTGCGTGGGACCGTTAGGGAAATGCAAATGAAGAAGTTTGCAGGATAAGTTTCTAAGGACGGTGGACAAACATTCCGCATTTCGACCACTCCCAGCCACATTTTGTTTTGAGAGAAGTTTGGTAAAAACAGAATCTTTTATCTATTCGAAGGACATTCAGAGGAACATGACGTAATGATGAAGTGCAAAGACTCGTAGTTTGCAGTCGGAAGTCATGGCACGTTTCTAGATAATTTCTATTTAAAGTATTTTTCTGCTTCTAAAAATAATTCCTTCAAAACATTCAATTTAGCTTCAACCAAGCTGCTTCCATTGCTGCAACCTCGTTTATCTTTCTTCCTAAAACAAACTTTGAACAAACTGACAGTAGCAGTACTGCTACGAGCAAGTTCGAACACTTTCTGCCCAAAGAAATGGTTTCCTTTTTTTAACCCCCCGATGCAACGTGACAATCGAATGACTGCGCGACGTTCCACCTCTTTTTGTATCGTGCTGTTTTGATTTTCCCTTACTACCTTAACTCCAGTTCAAGCACCCTCAAGCGCTAAACGCGTCGAATTGATTTCGAAACAACAAACAGCAACAAACTTGCTCGAGCTTGGACGGCGAGGGTGCAAACTTTTGTCCCCCCCCCCCCCCCCCCCACCTCGATTGCCGGGATTTTTCCGTCCTCCGTTAACCGCCCGGGGCGCTCCGGTGCAGCTGCACTAAAGTTTTGATGAGTTTCACTTTACTTTTTAAACTGACAGCGAACGAGAATGGAAGACGTGGGACGTGGGGGTTTTACTACTGTCACTTGCAATAAATGGACGTGTTTGTCTTGGCCGTTGTTGCTCGTAGTGAGGTTGTGCTTGCCACTTTGCGGTTTACTTAATTATTTATCGCACTTTTGACGAACTAGTTAAACCTTTACTGAGCCAATTGGCAAGCCATTTCGAGTGGTTGCGATCAATGCCTCTTTTCAAATGTGAGAAGACGTGTGCTTAGCATGCTGTTCTGCTGACAAGCTAACGCAAGCTGAATGTGCTTCTTTGATGCTGATCAAACATTTATGTACAAATCGGCTTAATTCTTCCGTAATTCAATTCATCCACTGATTTGAATCATGCAGCAATAATGGGGCTCTTGCATGCAGTAAACAATATCAGTCATGATTAGTGCGTTATTTTGCTCTAATTTCTTTTCCTCTTTGCAACAGATTACGTATCAAACCAATACTAGAAGAAAAATCTACCTACGAACAAATCGATGATCGATGAAACTACGATCAAAAATGGTACCCGCCCATCAGTTTCATGGAGAAATCAAATGCAAGTTTTGAGGACTGTTAGTGGATATAAATCTGGACAGTATTTAGTGCCATTAGTTTATAAAAAGGTTCGGTACCGGGTGTTTAGTATAAAGTATAGAGTGGAACTCCTCATAACGAGAACTCTTATAGCGAGTTTTTCGCATAACATTTGCTAAATTTGCTAACAAAATATACCCCCAAAACATGCTCCATTACATAACATATTTTAATGATTAAAATCTCGCATAACGAGCAATATAATGTATGTTCTACACACAATGTTTGGGAACTGACCTGATATCAATTGGTTAACATGGAGTGTTTCTTTAATTTTAATTATTGTTCAAGCAAATAAAAGTTCCGATACTAAGAAACTTTAAATAAAAATCAATCGCCAGGAGGAAAAATGGCGTTTTATTTATTTATTTATTTATTTATTTATTTATTTATTTATTTATTTATTTATTTATTTATTTATTTATTTATTTATTTATTTATTTATTTATCTATTTATTTATTTATTTATTTACCAACATATGTGTCTTGCACTTTTGAGGCTGTGACATATTAAGTACTTAAAACCTATCCTACACCTAAATTCTAAATTATTCCCCTAACATCTCCCTTGATCCAGTGTCGCCAAAAATTTAGATTAAAAAAATGTTTTCTTTGCGTTGGTCGTTAAATTAAAATCAAAGTGATGGGACCATGCATTTAATTGCCTTCACATAGCTAGTAACGCTTCGTTGTATCCATATAAGGTACGGCTGTCCTCGCCGACAAGTAAATTACGAGAGCGAAGAGGTCTCGATGGCGCGTAGATATCATTGATTAACCTTAAAACGGTGTTCGAACGTCTGTAGGCCAAGCAGAAGGCAACGCAATTATGCGTGATGCGTAAGTGTATGGAATATTGACGAGTGTTTCTTGTGCACTTTTCTGAATTTTCTTATTCATAGAGCCAAGAATTGGAGATTTGGAGCCAATAGTAGGAGCCAAGGGTGTTGTAGATTTAATGCAAAGGAATTTATCGAAATGGTTTAACACTTTATTCGTGGTGATATCCTTTTTTCGTAAATATTCTTGTCACAATTTTTTTTTTCATATTTTACTTATTTTTAATTGTTCAACAGCGGAACAACTAACTTTTCCTCGACACACACGGATAAAAGATCAATTTAAAAGCGATCTTTTGGAGAAAAGTTAAATAATATACTTCATCAATCGACAGACGTTTTATGACGATTGGTCTTTTTAATATCTTCAAAATATTTAGTACAGTGGAGCGCCGTTTATCGGGGCTTACCGGGACTCGACCTTGCCCCGAAAAGCAAATAACCCGGATAATGAGTCAAAAAATATATTTAATCTCGAATTCCTAACTTTTTTTTTAATTTATCTTATTTTTGATAAAAACTACCCAGTTTGTTTTAACTTCATGTTTTTCAAATGAGAATATTTGAAATTTACCATCTATTGAAGTGATTTTTGTTATTACTATGTGCTCTGTTAACCTTTTTTTACATATTTTCCTCAAAACGCAATGTCACCTTTGTATTGATCTGTAATTTCGCAACAGCTAATTTTGCTGCCTCCTCTACACCTTTAATCAACTCAACTCGCATGACGGTGTTTCCGCTTTCCCTCCCCAATTGTCCATCCTTTCACATCTTGCGTAACAATTTGAATGATTAAACCGCACAGGATGTTTGCACGAAAAACGGATCAGCCGGTGCATCGCTATCCCTGGTGCGCTCCTGTCCATTTTACGCTTCAACACTTCAACAACCATGCACACAGCTGGTCGGTTCCACTCCCAAACCGACCCCAACCCCAACCCGGCCCTCAAATACCCGTTTGGGGAAGCTCCAAACTCCTCGCCCCTCCCTAAACACCGAATAGTTCGCAAACACCGAATGCATTAATTATGCATTAATGCACCACACACTATCTCCCCGGCCGATGTTTCCACTTCGCTTCATAGAAATCTCGATTATTATCAAGCGGGCGGATAATTTCTCCGCACTTCACTTTGTGGGCCGGCGCCCCACACATTTCAACCGTGCCTGGCCGTTCGCTACCATAAAACGCTCGTAAATAACTCAAAACCAGTGCCGCACAAAACGCGTACCCCGTCGCTGGGCCGTTAGAGTTTATGGTGGCGCAGGAGCTTTTCCGCTACTTTTTGGCCGTTGATTTTTTTTTCCTGCATTGTTTTGCGTTTCCCGCAACATACAAACACGTGGCCGGAAGTGGGACGAATTGGTACAGTGCAGCATTCCGGTGGCAGAAAATTCCTACAGCATCCAGGAAACCGAAATTCGGTCCACTTTGCACGGCAATTGTATGCCACATAATTTGAACCGGAGGGCGGACACCACTTCATTCCTTCGACCGCTCTTCTGAAGCTTCCTAGCGGGCTTCAATTTGTTGGTTCCAAATTTCCCACTCCCTTCCGACAGCGGCCAAAAGCATTGCCGGTTTAATTAAAAGTATTTTATCGTGGCTCGCCCAAAACGGGTGACCGCCACTCGGTTCTCGGGAATGTCGGATCGAGCTCGATTTTACGCGCGCGCATCGAAATTGGATACATTTGTGCCCGAAAGCTCGCCATCAGCCATTACGCGGATAATATGTGCGTGTAGGGAGGAACTTTCATTTCACCTTTCGGACGCTCAGCAGCACAGAAAGCGTCAAATTGGCGCACCATGATCGGTGCGGTTTGGTGGTGAGTGGAAGAGAACAACAAAAAATCACACGAAACAGCACAACCGTTTCCCGGGCAAATGAGTCTCTGACGGGGTAAAGGGGGAGGTTTGAAGTTTGCCAACCGGATTGGTTTGGCCGGATGGTGAGCCTTTTGTTCAGCAATAATTGCAAACGCTTAAAATGTCCACTTTTGCCTGGCTAAAGTGAACGCCGAAGGTAACATAATTAAACGATTGACGCTTTCCGGCTCCCCGGCCTGACGTGTCGGTCTTGACTGAAGTGAATTATTTGCCATGCACTTGTCTGGGTTTGCGTTATGTATGGGTGTGTGAGAGGGTCTGTTGCAAATCCCTCGTAGTGCGAGATGATTATTGCGAAATTAAATGGCATTTAAATTTAATAATCAAAAGTTAAGTGAATTAAAGGGAAACCTCCACTAACGCGGAGAGAACGCTCTCGGTGGTTGGAGGTTTATTATTATATTCGATCGAGGGTCGGTTGAGTTGTGGATGTGGGATTGTGGGTGATAAACGAATTGAATGATAAAAGCGTTTTTATTTTATTTACTTTTTCTCCAATGGGATGTAGAGTTGTACATTTAATATTGTGGATTGGTGTGAAGCCTAAAATATATAAACACTTTTTTTGTGTAATAACGTCGTAAAAAGTAGTACAATTATCTGATAATGGGTCACTTTCCGTTTGAAGCTCGTAGGCTGAAATTTCAGGCTGTCAGCTGTTTGCATTGTATAGCAGTTTTCGAGCAGATATCAAAGTGGGTATAGTATAAAGGTGGGCTTATCCCAAGGTGTATGAGTTTAGAAGACTGATTTTTATCGCTTCTGCTTCTTAATGAAGATTTTAAGAGTGTTTTGAGTATTCGTCAAGCCTCCAGAAAGCTCGTTGGAGCAAAAGTTTTCACTCGTTCTGTCAAAAAGTGATATTCAAATTTGGTTATAAAAAATGCTATGAGACCACCTGGACTACATACACTTTGATTCCAGATTCGATCACCTGATTTCTTTAATGCACCTTGGGATAAATGTAAACAAACCCGTGGTTTTCGAGCAAGTACTCGAATCTAATTCTAGCTTTTAGGCTAAAATTTTCTAGACTGAAAATTGCAGGCTAGTTTTTTGTGTGGTTTTGTATGGATTGTTTAAATGATTTCAGCCACCAACTGTCAAACTCCATACAAAAAAACTAACTAGAATCGTGAAGGCCCCCAATATTAAACGGCTAATTTAAAAAAAAAAAGTTGAGAAAACAAAACAGAACCTGTGTTTAACTAAAAACATTGGAAGTAAACATAGGTTTTCAAAATACTTATTTGAATCATTATATATTCTACTAATCGCAAGAGAAGAGGAACTGATCCTGCGAATGACACTGATCGAGAGCAATGAACAAGCTTTCGTTTGCGATCGTTTTCTAGCTGATGTAGTAAGCGTTTGGGCGAGATATTTGCCATACTAATTAATTGATGTTGAATGCGCAATACAGTGATCGTCCATGAGCACGTTCAGAAATGCGTTTATTTCTTTCAATTAGTTTTATTTTATATTTAAATGGACTGGGTTGTGCTAAGGACAATAAGATTCCAAGGTAGCTATTTGAACATTGATAGCGACTTCAGAAATCTTTTTAAAATATTTATAACAATTTCTACTAAAATCAAAATGTAATATTTTACATAACTCACAACTGTAAATTAATCCTCAGCGTTATGGCCGCGTGAAGTCGTTAACACACAGCACGAACATAACCGGACCCCTCGGGATAAGGTAATAGTCTGAATACAACACTGAGATTGTCGCAAATGGAACGTTTTTACTAGACATTGGGCTGAATTAGTTTCACAATAATCATTTGTGGGGTTTCAACAACCTATTCCAATCTCTACAAAACAAAACAATGGCCGTTGTGTTCTCGCCATCTACAGACTCTATCCATTTGTCAATCATATATCGCTAACATACACACGGAAAGCATGCCTTTAGTGCACGATTCCTGCAAATGGACTAAGAAAACCAGTTAAAATGTAACTACACTCTGTTCACAATTGTCATGCTGTTCAATTCACTCCTTGCACTCACTCTAATGGAAGAGTATCTGTGAAGAATAGCGCTCCTCATGCCTCTGTTCGCAACACTACATCATTCACATAAGACGCGAGATTGCTTACAAACAATCAATCTGTTCAAACCGTCGAGTTAACCTCCAGCGACTCCAGGCAGCAGTGATGCAATGTATTCGCTTCTTCTCAATAAAGTCTCTACCCTACGGGCCTCTTCCCATTGCCGACCAGCTTGGCCGTTTTCTTTCCCATTTCACCACAACCGATTGTGGCAAGTGTTGGGATCGCAAACAAAACAAAACAATTTAAAACTCAACCACGAACGATCCACTTTTTTTTTTGGCTACTCTAGTGGAATGGTTGAGGGCGAGGAGGCGATGGAGGAATGGCAAAACGTGATCGGTGGAGCGATCACCTCGCGTCATAACATTCGCTCGCTGCTGTAAGTGATTGAGCTTGAGCGATTGGCATTGACATTGACACTGCTCGAATGTTCTGCTGCTGGGAGAGCTGGGCGAGAACTGTTTTATTAGTGAGGTTGCCCTGTGGAATCAATCACTGTGTCGGGCAAGTGACTAATCGATTGGCGGGGTTGGGGTTGGACGCGCAACTAGATGAATTTGCATTTCAACAAAACCCGATAGACTGAACGCACAAGCGCATGAAAGAGAGTAGAGGGAAGAGCAGCAGCGATTGATAGCCGTGGCGCCGATATGTTTGGCAAGTTTGCGAAATTGTTTGGCAAACAATTTTTCGGATGACGGTGGCCCAAACGAGGCCACCACCATAACGCGTAGGACAGTGAATTGACGCAATAGAGTCGTTCGCGTTCGGTCTATTGTTTGCTTGCTCGGGGTTGAATGCTGCATGAATGAAGACGCTGGGAAGGGTTTATTTAAAATCATCTTCCCGCTCGACCACTACGTAGCAGCGCGCGAGCTGCTGGACTTTGGAAGTTTTGGTACCGGTCGACGGTGGTTCCAGCGCTGAATGGAATGATTAATGAAGCAAAGGGAAGATCGCATCATTTGCGCAGCAATATTGATTACATGATTTTATGTGTGGTGATCAGCTTTTACTGTTTGCTAATATTATTCTGAGTTTATATGGTCAAAACAACTTGTATGAATTTGTACTTGTTTCGGTTCTTGGATGTTTGCAGATAATAGCACTCATAAGTTTATTGAATGGATTTTTAATTGATTTGCATTTAATGGTAGATGGTTCCCTCATAATGGAGTTGATGGAAAAAAGTACCACTGGAATAGTATCTTATTGAAATTTATTATATTATTTACTATGTTATTGCTCTGATTTTATATCATCTATTATATGAAATCTATTTCATTAACTCGAATGAATAAATAATCTCTTGATGAATCTGGACGTCTATAACAGACTGTTACTTACTTTGAAAAATTAAAATAAATGTAATATGACAGATCGTTTTGATGCAGGTTGATAAATTGGGACACTTCCAATTGACCTATATTGACGAAACTGCAATACTCTTCATACAGTATAAGTGATGTGCTCTCTGGAGCGCACCTGCGACTCCGATCCGACTTCGACTATTGTTAGTCTGATTCCGACTCCAGCAAAATGGAACCACTAGATCCGCCCGGAGTCGGAGTCGCCCGGAGCCGATCGGAGTCGTCCGGAGTCGTCTGGAGTCGCCCGGAGCCACCCAGAATCGTCCGGAGCCGACCGGAGTCACCCGCAGTCGTTCGGAGTCGTCCGGAGTCGTCTGGAGTCGCCTGGAGTAACCCGGAGTTCGAAGTCATTCGGAGTCGTTCAGAGTCGTCGGAATCGTCGGAGTCATCCGAAATCATTCGAAGTCGTTTGAGTCGTCGGAGTCGGCTGGAGTCAATCGGAGTCGGAGTCATTCGGAGTTGTCTAGAGTCGATCGGAGTCGAGCCGTGTGGTTTAATGTGCTTGTGATCAGGCATTTCATTTCGTTATGTTTTTTTGCCTTTATTTCGAAGGCCGAATCCGAACAACAACGGACGACTCCGGACGACTCCAAACAACTCCAGACGACTCCGGATGACTCTGACTCCCAATAACTCTGGACGACTTCGAACGACTACGAATGACTCCGAGCAACTCCGGACGACTTCGACTCCGAATGACTCCAGACGACTCCGGAAGATTTCGAACGACTCCGAAGGACTCCGAAAAATGCAGGGCGGACCTATCTTCCGGACATGATTCCGAATTCATCGACTTCGACATCGACTATACATCATGCTCTAGCCCAAAAGAATGCACGAATTTATGACTCCATCTAATTAAGAATAATGCTTTCACTATATGGTTATGGACTTTTAAAATTGTTGCTAATAGTAATGTTGTTGGAGTCAAGATGGGAAGCACCCATGAAAGAAGAACACAATGTAACATTTGAAAGCAAAGGGAACTACTTAAGCAATGAAAAATTTCCCTTTAAGATAAAATTTATCATTATTATCAATCAAGCGCGTTGAAGTTATCGAACTGAGCAAATGATTGCATGATTGCATGGAAGCTTGCCAACATCCTAAAAATGTATCTATAGGACTAACAACTACATCTAGACATCTTCTTCGAGACTCTGCTGCTCTTCTGATTGCGAGTTCCAGCAGATATTGTTACATCTAAAATTATTCAATATAAAACTATATATTGTATGCTCTATCTTGAAGCATCTTGAGAATCTCCATGGGATACAGTAGGGTGTCAAGAAATCACACCAAAATCATCGCCAATAACCTGCTATTCTAAAACATATTTGAAAAATCAGTTTACTTTAATTTTATTCCATCTCACCATGTGTTTGCATGGTTTTATGGAACTTTGAGGCCAAAATGGCAAACGATTCGTTCCACACCAGCTGGTATCGATGTTCGACGCAGAAAAAAGCCCCTTCACTCCGCATCACGAAAGTCAACAGAGCAAAGTTAATCTATTCACGGTAAAAGTGTGACCAAATCAAATCTTTCATATGTCATCTCCCACTCGGCAAACATTGGCCAAACAGACTGAGAACAGAACAAAAGATTTCCAATCCAATTTTCAAACGCTATTTCCACACTCCGTTGTCACATGGCACAGCAGATGGTGAATGAGCGCGGGATCAAACGATATCACCGTCTAGATAACGGTCCGATCGTTCCGCGTTTTTTTCCTAGAACCCTCCTAGAACCATCCAGAATCCCTCCTCTCCTATTGGAACTATCACCCATTTCCAAACCACCCCACCTAGAACAGAAATGTATCGATCCCCGCGAAAGGTTGATTGAAACAAGGTCAAATGGTAGCAGTCCACCCAAGTCCAAGATCCCGATGGATCCACCATCCGTAACACCGAAAGGGGATACGAAACTGTACCGAAAGTCACGTTTTTCTGCGCCCCTTCGTGCAACCCATTCCCGCGTGTTGTGTGTCGTTCGATCGATTTGCTATCGGCACATCGCGGCACTATTTGTATTCATCAGGCCCTTTTCTCGTGCAAGAAGCCACACACACACACACACACACACACGGCCTCTGCCGCGTTCTATGCTGCGCCATCTCTAATTGATCCTATTAACCCCCATTCGAGATTCGCACATTGGACGCCGGCAGAAGCGGTTGTTTCGTTGCAGTCAGCCAAGTCAAGCGTCCTCATCAAACGGTCACACACATTGAGGTTTTGGCGTACATGCGTATGCTCCGCAGTAGGTGTTGCGCAACGATAGGTAACTCTATCCGCCTTCGTACTTCGCAATCCGCGCAACGGTACGACTCGTTTTGCGTGAAACAATCAAACTGCTTTATTGGCCATAACGTGCGTTCGTGCTGGCTGCGGTGTGGTTGGGTTCGGTTTCATCCCAAAACCCGCTGTCTCCTGGAACGCAATTGATCGCTCTCACACGTACTGGCAGCATTGTGTGGAATGTGCTTTTTTTTGCTTTCTTACAAAGACTCCACATAACGACGAACGTTTGCTGACAGTGCCAGTGGAAATCGGTGGAAGCAATCGATACATACGAAAAGCCAGACCACACCACCAACGTTCACCATGCATTGCTGCCACACGCACAAAGACACTGAACCATATGGCCCTCGCCGAAAAGGACCGCAGTTCGAAATGAACCATCAAACAGCGATCAGTAATAAAAATCATCTCTGCTTAAAAACATGCAACAAATGAAATGTGACAAAGAGCATTCCTGCATGGGTCGTGAGCAACCAACCCACCGCTCCACAAGTCATCACCATTTCCTCCCTAGACGCCCGACCCGTCGAGCTTAAGAAATCGGGAGCAGCGACGGGTAGAGCTTTATGGTAATGCATGTTGGTAATGAGTTTGATTGCTCCGATGTGCCGATTTGCTCTCGCCCGTCCTCCCATCGCTTTTTGATTGTAGCGTAATCCTTTCTAGATCCCTCTTCAGCTCGATCATCATTAGCTGGCAACATAATGAAGAGGGGAGAGAGAGAGTTTACAGGGATGAAAAGGGCTGTAAAGGAGTTTATGATTCCTGATTTTGTTAAGAGCAGCAAGAACCTGTGTATGTGTGTGCGTGTGTTTGGGTTAGTTGATGTGGAGTTTTTAATGAAATGCCGAGTAGTAAAAGGTGTGAGGATGCACCATTAACACTTCCTGCCGAACTTCGAACCCTCCTGTGAGAGTTAAAGGTAACCCCAAGGGGTTGGCGGGAGAGTTTTCGCACTAAAAGATTAAACATCCTCGTAATGTGTATGGATGAGGGTAAGACTTTAAGCTCACATAAACCAAAGTGTCTTGTTAGTTTCAGGCAGCAGAGATGAATAGTTGAGTGCTATTGCAATTACTTCTCTGCGCAATATTTGCTAATTGTTTGATGCTGTCTTAAGTCGTGGTAGTGGGATTTTAAAACATTTGAAATGTGTCTTTTTTAATCGAATATAAAAAACAAGCTGGTGTATTATAGGCAATTTAGACAGCATTAAGTCATTCCTTTCTTGTGGATGTCTTGGATCAGAAAACCAGCTACGCTCCAAACCGAAGACTCTTTCTGCAACGTCAGAAGTTTAATTTTTGCCCAGAAGGAGAATTTGTGATCTTATTCCAGTAATCCCTACACCAGCAGTCGGAAAACTTTGCGTCCGAAAGAACCATATTATACAAAAATGTTCGTAGAGTTTTTGTGTGAAAGTTTTATGAAGTATTGAATGGATAAGAGCCGCAATCTCAATATCAAAGAGCCGCATGTGGCTCGCGACCCGTACTTTGCCGATCGCTGCCCTACACCAAAGTGGATTAAATCTGAAATCAATTCCTTCAACTATACTATTCGTCAATGAAAATAAATTAGGTTATATACTAATGCACTTAAAAGTTAGATCTTTCTTTCATGGCACATCGTTTTTTTTTTCAATATGTTTTACATTAACTCATTTTTTTAAATTAATATCTTTCTGCAATACCAAACCCTCAATAGAGCATTGTCATTTCTATTCGAGCCTTATGAAGTATGAATCGGGGCGGTCCCGTGGTACAGTCGTCAACACGAACGACTCAATAATATGCCCGTCTTGGGCTCAAGCCCAGAATGGACCGTCCCCCCGTAGCTAGGATTGACTATCCGACTGTGTGGTAATGAATTAAGTCTCGAAAACCTGTTTTGTATAGGCCGGCAGGTCTATATAGGCGGGCAGGTCTGTATAAGCCGTTACGCCAAATAGACTAAGAAGTATGAATCGGGTATTCTCTTGGTGGAAAAATTCTTGATAGCAGAATCCTTTGTCGCAAAGTTCTTAGTCGTTACAGTCTTGGTCGCTACAGTCTTGGTCGGACAGTTCTTGGTCGCAGTATCCTTGATCACAAATATCTAGGTCGCCAAATGCTTGGTCGCAAAGTCCTTGGACGTAAAATTCTTGGTCGAAAGTTCTTGGTCACAGAATTCTTGGTCGCAGGATCCTTGGTCGCAATTCTTGGTCGAAAAGTTGTTGGTCTCAAAATTCTTAATCGCAGGATCCTTGGTCGCAAATCTTGGTCCCAAAATTCTTGGTCGCAACAGTCTTGATCGCAACAGTCTTGGTTGCAACAGTCTTGATTGCAAAGTTCTTGGTCGCTAAACTTGTTGGCCGCGAATGTCGGACGAATAGCTCAATAGTATTGAACGATAAGATAATTATCAAAAACTGTTCTCAAATAAAGCTAAAAAACTTCGAACCAATCAATATTTGTAACACAATAACACTGCACTTTGCAGTTCATAGAACAATTATAGATTTGTACACAAGCGCAAGAACGATAGAAACATGATCAATCAGTATTAACATACGAACAACAATATTATTCCTGTTTAATAACATGAACAGCGCTGTGACAAATTAAAATTCATGAAACACAGCAATCAAAACATACCTGGGAGCTGTGCCGGAACTGCGAGACAGATAATGAAACAAAATCACTGCTAATTAAATCGTGTTAGCTGTTGATGGCCACCTTTAATTGAATAAAGCCAAACGGCAACAACAGCAACAAACAAGCAGCAACATACTGCCACGAACGTGAAATTGATTTTAGATCACAGTTACATAAAAAAGAGGTGTTAATTGAATGCTGAAAAAATACCCCCCAAGTACATGTACAACCATTTTGTCGCCATAAAAAATGCCAATTCCAACATCCAGCCTGCATTCTATCGGCACCCGTTATCCAAACGCAATGGTGCAGTTCTGCAGTTCTGCGACTAATATTTACCGTATCGCACCGGTCACAGGCGGGTGTATGTTTATCCGCAATTAAAAGCCACAAAATCGACGCGGTATGTCACTCAAGCCGCCACCGTTTCCGGGGGGGGGGGGGTTGGGTGGGAGCACATTGTACCATTTTCACCATTCCACAAGTTCCACATTCCGGCAGACATAAACATCATAAATCATGGCAGCAAAATGTAGGTTGCACGCGTGTGTATTTCTAGGGTGTTTGATTGGGGTTTATAGCCGGTTTTGTCTGCGTCTGTTCTTGGTAGTGCATACCTTACGACAACTATTTAATTAAAAATTATTTGTAAACTAGTGACGGGGGAATGCCGAAGTAGATTGCATTATTTTTGAGAACAGGTTTTGAGAACTCGGGTTTTAAAAATGCCACCGAATTATGTTTTTCCCCATTTTCCCACAAATGTTAAATTTCACGACGTGTTAATGATTTAACAATGCGCTACAGCTGAGATAAAGGATTATTATGCAAAATTGCACTCCCGTGTGTGTTGCAAAATGTGTGTTGCACTGAAGGACAGCAGCGTCAGCACACGTTCGGTACAGTCTTATCATAATTTATTACCACCCGGTGCCAATTTAAAGTACGAAGCAACTAAGTGAATTTCTTCTCCCCACTTCTGGCACATCAAGGCACGCACCGATAGGCACCAAAGTTCTGCATTATCCGAAACCAGTACTGCAGCAATGCAAATAAAGAGACTTGGGGCAAGCCTCCCCCCGCCACATTCGGTAAAGAATTCAATAAACGATAAACAAACTGGATCAACCCCGATGGTACGTGCACGGGGCAGCTTTTCTTGCTGCCGCTTTTTTGATAGAATAATTTATCAATTACCATGCGTCAAATAGCGCTCGTTCCTCGTGCGCTCATACCGTTTGAGTGCATTGCGATGCACTTTACGGTGAAAAAAGAACCACTATCTACCCGTTTGCACAGGCCAGGCGAGAACAAGGCAAGGGCGAAAAGGGTCGTTAAAACAATACCAACTCACTGGTTCGCTCTGTCTTCTTGCGGTGCTGCACCACGCCAAAGCCCGTTATAATAAATGATATTATGCAAGATAAATTTAATTAATACTCTAATTAATTGCAAATACTCACAGACACACACACACACACACACAACGGTACACACAAGGTGAACGCGTGTGCAAACGCACTTGCGAGCACGAACTCCGAGAGCTCGGTCCGTTTTCCCCCGTGGTATGATCCCAGTGTGCGCCAGAAGTGCACGCGCACTCATCATTAATGCCATACGCCGCACGGTAAAGCCCAACCGGTGCGCGCCGCTGCGTTGGGATCGTCGTGAAAATGGGCCCCAACGGGGAGGGAGACCCGACACAACACACACGCGCGTTTGCACGCACAAATTGGAACCGGCAAATGTTGCCGCACATCCGTATCGGCTTCGTACCGAGTGAACCATCCCATCACCGTCCATTGCCCATTGCGGCTGCTGCAGCAGCACGGTGACACGCTGCACGTACCACCCGAACACGTGGTGTGTCTTCTCCCGGTGGAGTCTTTAAGCGCACCCTTGCTCGGGCAAACCCAGGGGGGTACGGGCATGGGTCTCCGGCAGCTCAATCTGTTTGCCATTACGCTGCAGTGGCTGGCCAAATTAATAAACCATCGCTCACTACCACCACCCCACCCTTTCGACCGTACAACCCAGCTGTCCGCGAATTTGGGCGCACGTGGAATGTCCACAAAAATCGTCAATAATTTATCGGTGTATCGGCAGCGAAGAAGCCAGCCAGCGGAGGGTCGGACAGTGGAACAGATGGATGGACCGATGCGTGCAATTAAAAGCTGACCACAGTCGCCGGGCTTTTCCGACGAGCGAATGAGCGATTCGGAAATGGGGAACCGTTCAACCGTCCTCTTCGGATGGCAAATATGGCGAAAGTGTGTTTGTCCGCCAATGCGTGGCCCGGGATTGTGTACGGGTTCTTCGCGCTCGCATGAGTGCGTATGCAGCTAGAGTGGACAAGGCTGGTTCGGTTTGCCACCGTACGTTTCGCTTGGGAGTGATTTTAATTGCAAACATTATCCGGTACGGGATACAGTGAGGCTGACTAATCCGTTCACTTGCTGGCATGTTTCGGGGGAATTTCACGTTTGAGCGACTGTGACAGGGGCTTCATGAATGAAGTGCTCTTTACGGTGTCGTTCGGGATGGGACAAGGGTGCCTGTTACATATTCAATTATTAGATTCAAAATTCCCAGTGAGTGTATAATGGTCTTTTTGGACTGGAATGTAAACTACTATTGAATTATAAGCAGTACTAAGATAACTTCTGAACCTTCTGTTTTGCTTCATCTGGCATAAGGAACAGTATACATCGAACCTTTCCATGATTAATCTTGTCCAGTGAACACTCAGCTAGACCATTATGGACTTGTTTTCAGCATGAATTACAGTTCCGCTCCAATATAGCGAGAACTTTGACTACATTTACCCGCTAAGAACGTCTAATTCTCAATATTGTTCATTGCTGTAACTGCTTAACGACCTTGGTCTTCAGCAGGCTTATTAGGAACTCCTGTCAAGTAGATTGCCTTTTCGCCATCCAATCGGTTTTACAGCCTTTACCAACATCCAGATCGATCTAAAATCACCTTATTGAGCCTTATTTACTGCAGAAAAGCCGTTGTTAGCATCTTCAGTACTCCTCAATGCCGTCAAAACGTTGTGCGCCTCCCCAACAGGCAATCGTTAAGCTCCACTCCACAATCCTTTTACTAGTTTCTTTCTTCAATTTTCAATTCCTTTTTCGTAAATGAGCTACAGTTGCATTGTAGAAAGTAAATTAATCGTGTATATATTTTGAAGATGCTTTGAAAACACAAACGTTCCCGCGAGCGAAACACTAAAACTGAACAGGCTGAAAACTGCCAAAGCTTCCTTACCAACGGATACAACACTAGCGGCGGTCGGTTTTGCCCGTGCCGCGCTTGCCGGCGAACAGATGCTTCGGCTTAAGGTCCGGTATGTGCCGATCGGCCTCACCCTTGCGCGACATCTTCGTAACACGCTTCGCAATGTCGTGTTTCGCCATGACCTTGGCCTTCGCTTTAAGCTGTTACGAAGGGAAAAAGAAAAATAAAACTGTTACCTTTTACTTTCCAACAAGGAAACGAACCCTCCGGTGCGCGGGCCCCCACTTACCATAACATCTTTGATGCCGAGCTCGTTGCGTGGCGTTTTCCGCTTGAGCGGCAGCCCGGTCGCCTTCCACACCGCGCTCGATTCGCGATCTTTCTTGGGCGTCTTTGGGCCGCCGACCGCCGGCACCACGCTGCGCTTGACGCTGACCTGGTTCTTGGCAAAGTTCGTATCCTCCGT
Source organism: Anopheles arabiensis (assembly GCF_016920715.1). Classification (NCBI taxonomy): domain Eukaryota; kingdom Metazoa; phylum Arthropoda; class Insecta; order Diptera; family Culicidae; genus Anopheles; species Anopheles arabiensis. Next base: position 83,937,183 of record NC_053517.1, on the reverse strand, counting down.
GCCGGACATGTCCAGGCCGAGGTTCTCCATCGTTTTGCGCAGATCGTCCGCCTTGCGGACGCGCACCATCGCCTGCTTGTGGCGGGGCATGATCGGCCGGCCGCTCTTCTGGGCCAGCTTGCGCGCGTCCTTGAGCTGGAACCGGCGCAGGCGGATCTGTTTCGCCATCTCGCGAATTTCCTGCAGCGTTTCGTCCATGTTGAGCGGCGGCGGCTCGTAGAACCCGGAGTCCATGCGCAGGCCCTCCTCCCGCTCGAGCTCCTCCAGCTTCTCGAAGATGTCGGCATCGATGTAGTCGGCAATGTTGACGCCGTTCAGGAACTCGGGTATCACGTCGTACCGCTCCTCCTCCGGGATGGTGGTGTAGTTCTTCTTCAGATCCAGCGTATACTCGTCGCCCATCTCCTGCTCGATCTCCTTCTCCAGCTTGCGCTGCCGCTTGGCCAGCTTTTCCGCGTTGGCGGCACGGGCGGCCAGCACCGTCTCGGGAATGCACGCCGGGCGTTCCACGCCGTCGCGCTTTTCCGGCATCGCAACGTGCAGACGGTTCAGCACGCCGTCCAGCTTCTTCGTCTTCAGCTTCTGGTCGACCCGGTAGCCGAGCAGGCGCTCGCACGCCTCCACCTTCACCTCCATCACGCCCTCCTCGGTGGCGGTGGACATCTCGAGGATTGGAATCACCTCCCGGTCCTCGGACAGTGCCTCGATGATTTGCTGCTTGTCTGCCGGCAGCTCGTCGAACTTCAGCACGTCCGTCTTGTTCAGCACCAGCACGAGCGGTTTGTTCGCGAACAGTGGCTTGATGCTGTCGAACAGCTTCGCCTGCTCCTCGATCGAGTGGCCGCACTGCTCCGACACGTCCATCACGTACATGATGCAGGCGCGAAGATGGGCCATCGCCGTGATGGCCTGCATTTCAATCACGTTGCGCTCCTCAAGCGGATGGTCCAGGATGCCGGGCGTATCGATCACCTGCCAGCGCAGGTACTTGTAGTCCATGTGACCGACATACAAACTCTTCGTGGTGAACGCGTACGGCTGCACATCCACATCAGCCCGGGTCACCTTGTTCAGGAAGCTGGACTTGCCCACGTTCGGGAATCCGCACACGATCACTGTGCGCGTGTACGGATCGATCGACGGCAGACGGGACAGATGCTGCCGGACCTCCTCCAGGTAGGTCAGGTTCGAGGCCTGACGCTTCATGATCGTGGCCATACGACCGAGGGCCGCCTTCTTCAGCTGCTTGCATCGGTACAGTGAGTCACCAAACTTCAGCAAACGGACGTAATCCTTCGCCACACTAAAACGAAGCATTATTGAAACAATTTCATCACGTTGCAACAAAGGCAAACTCCCACAAACTCATCTCCACTCACGTATCGATCAGATGCCGGGCGGTGTTGAGCTGTCCGAGGGCAAGCTTGTAATGGTCCTTGTCGTACAGCACGTTCATCAAATCCGCATAGAACGGATGCACATCGTCCAGCTTCGGGAAGTCCTGGATGATCTGCGTCAGCCGGTCGTGGAAGTTCTGCTGCGTGTACTTCACCTTGCGCATGTAGAACGCACGGATGCGGCTGATTTTGTAGTGCTTGTGTACAACGGTGGGCGTCTTCCGCTGGGTCTTCGATAGCATAATATCGATGAAGGCCTACATAACAAGCAATAGCGGGGGAAAAGCGCAAACAGAAGCCAAATTAGTCCAGGTACAGAAACCGTAAACATCATTATCACGAGGCCCGCGACCACGTAAACAAACAAACGTTTCGGGCAGAAAAAACACTCCCATGCCCCTGCACTTACCTTGGCGGGCGGCACCACCATGATCTTTTTGAAGTTGTACAGACTCATTTTGATGAGTTTTGGGCTGTAATTTTTCACAAAATAAGGAAAAATTCAACCACAGCACTATCCGAACACCGACAGCAACACGCGGTTTCGGAACGAAAAGGGCTTTTGACAGATGACAGAGCAGCGCGACAGCGATAGGGAAGGAAAGAGAAAAACAAACAGTGAATGACAAAATTATGCGCTAGCTCATCAATTTCGAAGAGGGCATTTGACCTCGTAAAATGTAAAGAAACACAAACGGTGAAGATTAAAAAAAAATCAATTACCTTTTTTATTATGATTTATTTAGATGGAACTAAAAACGTTGCAAAAATAGCGATAGTTTGCAATCGAAAAATATTACACTTTTTGACTATCACTGTGCAGCTGTCAAAGGCGGTTCGCCATGTTTTCGATGTTATTTTGACGTTCGAATATACTCCGAAAATTCCCAAACAACAGTTTTTAATTGTTCGAAAAAAGTTTGAGGCCAGTAAATTTGAATTGACAGTTAGCAAGTTGATTATTGGTCCTTTTTTAAATAAAGGTAGTCATCAAGATACGCAGCCCCATTCGGACTCGGAGATAGGCGGTTTTCTTAACGGTTGACATTTATTCGAGCAAATTGTATTGTCTTAACACATCAATCGACAAATGCAAAATGATATCTCCTTGGGACGAACTTTAAAAATCATGTAGAAAGGTGCAAAATTGTAACCTTAATTTAAGATCATATCAAATAATTTATAAATTGGCTAAAATTACTAAAAAAAAATACACGACAATTAGCAATACTTTAGCTGAAAACTGCGTAATTCGACTTACGCGAATGTTTGAGGCACGCTCCAAGTGTCACAAATCCTTTACACGACCAATAAGCGAGGTATTAAACGGTTCAATCTCTCAACCTAAACGCAATATAAAAAGACGTCGTTTAGCGGACGGCAAACGACGCATGCATTCTAAAAATAGCACCATAGCTGGTGGATCCATCTGCTGGTAGAATAGCCACACAGTGGAGCTTTCTTCTTCCCCCTGTACATCGCTTCATCGATGCATCGCTATAACAAGTGAGATTTGAGTAATGGTCGTTGTTGTTAAAACCCTTGTATCTGACCACACGACCAATCTTATAGAGTTTTGCTCGGGAAATTAGAATGCTTTATGGATCATGATAAGATGAAACTTCCCAAGTGCCACAAATCCACTAAACGACCACTAAACGGCTTCTAAACGACTCAAGTTCTCTACCTAAACGGAATATAGAAAGACTTCGTTTAGCAGATGGCAAACGACTCATGCATTCTAAAAATAGCAAAAAAGCTGGTGGCGCTCTCTGTTGGTGGGATACTCCAACCAGTTGAGCTTCATCGCTTGTAGGAGAGCTTTCTCATTTCCTCTGTACTGTTGTATGGTTTCGCATCGCTAGAACTAGAACGGCGATACGATTGTTTAAATACTAAACTCCAACGGAAACCACCAGTACTGAAGCAAGTGAGATTTGATTAATGGTCGTTGGTGTTGATTCCCGTGTATCTGACCACACGACCATTCATATAGATTTTTGCTCAGAAAGTTAGAAGGCTATATAGGTATGATAAATGATAAATTGAAACTTGTCGAAACACATTGCAAGAAAAGGATAGCAATATAATGATGAGTTGTAATACGCCATCTATTGAGCAAACCAGTGAAGTTTAAAGAGTTTTCGTTTTTTTTCCAATGGATATTTGATTTTATGGTCGTTTAAGCTTAATCTAAAGCGGTTGAGATATCAGTTACATCAGGCTAGAAATAGATTGTTAGTCTTCTTACACCAGATTAGGGACAATAGTAATTTCATGGCAGTAAAACGTACTTACTTATTTTGTTCAAACTAACGCTCCAATACATTTTCTTTTCTTTCACATTTTTACAAGACTACAATAACGCCCTTCCATCGTTTGTTATATTCACAGTTTATTTTAGTTTCTAGTTGCTAACCCTTGTGCTTACTAGTTCGTTTTCAGTACGTGCGAACGGTTTCGCGATCGCTCGCCACAGTTCATTTCTACCCTTCAACGAATCACCCGCGCTGCTACGGTGTTTCATCATTTTGCTAAATTGTGTGCGTAAAAAAAAATAAGTAAAACTTCCATAACGGGTTCTAGCAACACCACTCTCATACACATACACACATGTGTACGCTTTCTCTTACACACTATTTTGCATCGACACAACTGCAATACGAGACGACCATTTCTTCTAGGGGTGGATGGATAAGGGAGGGGAACGAGGTGCATGGGGAAGGAACGGGAGAGGTGAAAAAAAAACATTTCAAGGGACGATATTAAATAAATATAAAAGTATTAAAATTAGCGATACTTTTTACAGTGCGTTGCAAACAGTGCGTTGGCAGTTAAGAGCGGACGGGCCACATAACGTACGGCCTTCTGGTGCGACGATCACGATCACCTCCGAGAGACGATGCTGCCACAACCACCCTGGGTGGACTCTTGGACACACTGGGAAAGGGTGTGGAGGGGGAATGGGGTGGTGGAGGTGGGTGAAATGTTTCAATCATATTGCAGTTGTGTATGTTTGCATTTTACACACTCTCTGTCTCTCTTTCCGGCCCTTCTTCTCTCTGTTACAACAAAAGATTTGTGTCGGAAAGTCTCTTAGAAGCAGTTAGGAAGTTAAAACAGATTACAGCTGGTAGGGGCGAGGAGAGTAGAATACTAAACTAGACCAAGTCTATCGAAGGTACCCATCACCTGACTTAGATCCGGAAACGTGAGCTTGAGAGGATGGCAGGATCGTCCCCCTGCCCCGGACGCTCGATCGAGTGAAGCGGTCGAGTCGAGCCGAGTGTTGTGCTACTGCAGTAACAAATCGGAGGGCAGACTCCCCATTACGTGCTAAAATATTCTAGTAAAACGAGGAGTTAGTTTGCGCTTCTTGTTTGTTTGTTTGTTTGTTCCAGAGACACCCTTAGGAGCGGGTCAGTTGAGGCAGAATTGTTGACTAACTCCGTCGCCCAATCCGCCCGTCCTAGTGGATTCCGTCTCTGCGATATTAGCAAAGCAATCGTATTAACCGCGGAAAGGAAAAGGGAGAGAACCATCATTCGCATTCACGATGAAGATTGCTTCGGTAATACCTGTCAATAAGCCTATGTTTCAATTTCGTAGTACTACTACGCTTGTCAACTAAACGCTAAAATCTTGTGCCGTCCCTAACACTGTCCCTAAAGCTACACGCGAGCCCTGTTTTCCCTCCCCGTGCGATCGTCGCACGGTCGTTCGAAAAGTAGCGTTCGTTTTTGTCGCCTTTTACTCCCTCGCTTTTACCACCGAGCTCCTCGTCCAAAAAACAAAAAACATCCCCAGGAAGGCATCACAGATTACGAATCCCCTGTACGGCCGTGGAAGATTAGCTGCTGTGCGAGAAGGCGGTGTTCGTGTACGGGCCGCTGTAGATCGAGCTGCCCGAGTGCGACACGGACTTGGTGCTGCGGCGGGCCACGATGCACATCACCGCGAGGACGACGGCCAGCATCAGGCAGAGGCCGGCAATGGCTATGGCAACGGCGAAACTACGCTGGGACACACAGATGGCATCGTCCGGTGTCTGCAATGAAACGGAAAGAGAAGGCCCGTGTGAGTGAGTGACTCTTGGGAAGGGATATCGCACCGATTTGTAGTACCTTCTCCTTCAACACCGAATCGGCATCGTCGCTCAGCACCTCCGCGTTCTCGTTGACGTGCAGCCCGGAGAAGACTTCGATCGTGGCCGGCTGGCCCTCCTCGTCCGTCTGGCGCTTGGTGCGTCGGCTCTTGTTCGTGCAGGTCGGCGTCTGAGGGGACAGTGGGGGGAAAAGCTCATCATGCTGTCAAACGCATCACCGCCCTTGGGTCTCCACTCCAACCACTTACCTTGTGACAGTCCGGATCCTTCAGTGCGCACAGCTTCACGTTGCACTGATAGTACACCGAGGACGTGTACGGGAACTTGTGCGCCGGGAAGGTAACCGTCGCCTTGCTCCGGTCCGCCGTGTACTCGAACGGGCCAAGAATTTCACTGTCCAGCGGGCAGCCCTCGTCGCTGATCAGCTTCTGCTCGCCCCAGCCCAGCCCGTCGCGCACCAGACAGTCCGTTACGTGCAGCCCGTACTCCTCCTGCTGATCGATGTTGATCACCAGCGTGAGCGGATCACCGATCTTTACGTTCTCCGCCAGCTTCTCCCCGGTGAAGATCTTCATGTGGCAGCCGGGCATTGGTTTGCCGGCATCCTGCTGCTGCCCATCCTCGCCGCTTACCGCCCGATCGTCCTTACCGCTGTCCATCGAGCGGCCATGCTCGCGCCGATCGGGTCCGGCACCTTCCGCACTGGTCAGCGCGAGCGGCCGACTGTCATCGGCCGCCTTGTGCCGGTAGGAAACATTCTTCAGGGCTGCCTCGCGGCTCTTGTACCGGCAGCGTACGTGGTAGCCCCGCCCCAGATCAGTGACCAGCTTGAGATGAGGCTGCAGAACGATCGTGTTGAAGAACTCGATGCCACCGTCCTCCTGTGGATTGTACAGAAAGAAGAAGGCGTTGTGTGAGGAAGAAAGTGAAAACCCTTACTGTACTGTAATCATGAGGAGGAGAGGGTCGTTAAAGGGTTGTGTTTGGTGTTCAATTTCGTTCGATGCTCATGACGCTCCACGGAGAGGTACTCGGCAGACGGCTCCAAGCACAACCAGGGGGTATTCCAAACCCCCTTGGATAGGTATAATCGAAATCGCAGTACAGTACACTTACAGGGCGGCGGGCTGCCGTAATGAGCTTCTGTAATTCGGTAATGAAGGTATTCACCTTTTCTTTCCCACTTCTCTGCACCGTTCCGAGAGACTCCAACTCCAATCCGCCATCTCCCCGGGTGGAAATACCACAACAGCAAGAAGCTCCCGCCGAATGTCTGGATCGCAAAGAACGCTCGCCAAACATTGCACAACTCGTGAGCAAAAGCACTTTAATTAGCACTATTGCGGAAAGCGGCTCCATGGCTTCGATTGGGAAAAGATGCAAAAAATACTCGGCCCAAGACTGGCCACGAAAACATAACGCCTTTCCAGACGGCTTCCACACACACGCGCCCGCTCGCGCCGCTTGGGAGCTGAAGGTTTTGTTTTAATGAACTCAGCGTCATTAGCGCTGCCGGGAAGGAACGTAGGCAAGCGGTTCTCTAGCTGCTTCACAAACTGTTGCAATTTGCCGGTAGAGCTGGCTGCCAGTAGCCAAATTATTGCAATACTTGACCACTGCTAGAGGGGGTGAGGATTTTATTTGGAGAGAAAGATTTAGGCACCACGTCCACGTCCTCCAAGAAGATGGCTCAAGCCATCCCAGGAGCGTGTTAAGGCTCCACCCTACAATCATCCAAACTGCACATTAAATCATCAAACAAACTCCAAACTGTACGATCGAGTTCATGACCCTCTTCCTTCTCAATCCCTCTGACAACATTCCGGCTGGTAATACCATCGTATCCTTATTTGAATATTACAGGTTTCTCGACAAACTCCCGCCGTCTAACTGTACCTTCCGACACAGAAAAGGAAACAGAAACTCCCAATTCTGTAACCTGCCAAAGCGAATGACACTGTATCCCGATTCAATCGTTCCAGCAGGTTTTCAGCTCACTCTTCCACGTTCTACTTCTTTCGTGGCAGTTCTCTCCCGTCCATCAGCGCACTTTCGATCAACATGTAAACGGTTCTTTTGATTCTGTTTTCAATTAGATCGCTACCTTGGTGCTAGGTGCTCCCCAGTTTTTTTTTTCGTTTGGAGAAAATTGTTTCATCTAACCCCCGGTTCCGAACAAAAAAAAAACGTTTAGGAGTCGATTTCTTTCTCTACTACCTTCGTCTACATCTTCTGAAGTGGGCTTTGGATGGTTCCAAGCGCCAACTTTAAGTGATACAACACTCACGGTGTTTCGGTTGGCTGTTTCGGGGCGAAGAAATCGATCAAACTGCTTCCCCAATCCCAAGCAAACCCAACCACCTCAGGTGTGAGAAATCAGGTTCGGCAAAATTAATTTACCAATTTCTGATGAATCATCGGCTCCACCGAATGTGCCAGCGGTGTGAAGGTGCCACACACATCTTTGAGAGAGAAAGAGAGCTGCGGACCAGATTTGATCAACTCGGTTACGGTTTGCCACCCGGTTGTCCTTCTTCCTTCGGCAGCACAGGTTGAGGACCACACCGCCCGAGACAGCCGTTACGCTCGGTCAAGCACACTGTTGCGTGGAGTAGTAGTCCCACGTCTACATATCGCCGTGCCGGAATCAAAGTTTTCGAGAGGTAGCGGAATTCTAGGTCCGCACCGGGAACGGTAATAGCTTCAGTCAGTCCCCCTCCTGGAGGGGCAAACATTCTATTTTGACTCACGGTTAAGATTGAGAACACGCAATCAAAAAGCCCGTGCACGAGGTGCATGGGATGTGAAAAGAGAAATTTTCCGTCCGTCCGCAACGGAAAACCTCACGGTGACGGTTGACAGAACAATGACGAGAACCTTACCTCACTTCCGGAAGAGATATGAGCCCCTGTGGGATGGGCTTTTAATACAGATTAAACCCTGTTTCGTGTTTACCGTTTTTTTTCCACTCCGTATTCCCTCATCAACATCATGACCCTTAGCCTAAAGCAGTGCTTGAGGGGGCCGCTCAAGCTGCTGTGCTATACAACAACTCTGCACCACGCGAAGAAGAACGCGCGCGCGTTCAAGACACTTGAGGTAATTATTATCTGATAGGTGACTTCCGTGTCGGATGAGAAACGATCGGTCCCACGCAACACAGATCGCCCCCGGGCCGCGGGCATCATCATCATCTTCAGCCATGACTCGAAAAGCATCGCCCCGGCAAAGGGTTTAGATGAAGCGCCGTGTATGGTCAGCTTTTGTATTTCTCCCTCTATTTTGCACTGTGGGATGTCGTGTCGTTTTGATAGACAAACAAAAACAACCAAACCCCACCGAGACACAAATCGCTTTTTAATTGTGTCCATTCAGGCGATAACAGTTGGAGGGTTGGGAGACCACTAATGCACCAAACCGAACGCTGCCAAACGGCAGACATTTCCTTTCGCACGGAAGCCATTTTTGTGTCATTTTGAAAGCAAAAGCACACTCTCGGCAGAGGAATCGTGACAAACAAGACTATAAATCGATTGAAGTAACCACATTATGGCAGCAACAATGTGCTTTTGGAAAGGCATTTGAAGTGACTGCGTTACAAAGCGGTTTATTGACTTCGATCGCTCGAAGTGCAACAGCACATGTGAGGCCTACTGTTCATCCCGTGGTCAACAGGTGGCGCAAGCCCGATGTACTGCTATTACCCAATAGCACGAAATCATCCACCTTAACAGTGTGTATCAATATTCATGTACCTGTGATGTTCCGTGATTACAGTGCGCTTTCCGTTTCGGAAGCGCTCAATTCGCTCGGACATTATTCAATCGTCGTAGTTCCTGCGAGCATCGGGTAACGCAATCCACGGCTACTGGAATCAGCCAACCATCCATCGGAGAAAGTCCACCAAAGTCCATCCACCCGCCGCACTGGCGTGATAACGACGATATATGAGGCCTTTCACCAAACAAATTTGGATCGGATTCCGATTGCTATCCGCTTCCAATTCACAATCAATCGAATCGTTTGTGATTCAATACCTATTCCTTCGTCTTCTTCTCGAACGGATACTTGCCTTCTACAATGGCCACGATTTCAATCGAAGTGTGAGATTGGTGATTCAAGGTCATCACCGTTTCGGAAGGGTGGTTTAGCATTTTGTTACACGCGTTCGCTACTTTCTCCTCGCAATGCGCGCGATGATGGCCACAACTCGCGCAAACCAACCGACACGTACACAGGCCGGCCCGAAACAAACAACCGTTACTCCACCGGGCCAAGAGCCCAGCTGACCCTCTTTTGCGATGGCTCGGCTGGCAGGGCTTTTCAGCCCGCTTCTAGGCCAGAGCCAGAGCGAGCATCGATCGTGCAACCCGGTCCCGGGGTAGAAAGTACCCGATTGTGGCGGCCTCACACAAAACGTTTTCCCCCGTGGGGACGTCTTCTAATGGTAGGGGAGTGCAGCCAAAGCAACGCGTGGTTTGGAGAAAAAAAAATGAGGTTAGGTCAGTCGCTCTGGAGCGTTTGCTTTTCCACGCTCCCGGGTCGTGGCCTCATTTTTAGCAGGCGGCGTTCCAGAGCGCAAGAGCGTGTTTTCCTGCTGGGATAGATTTTTCTCCCCCGTTTGATCCCAAAATCGATCTGCATTCGATCGGGGTGTCGGACATGAGAATGGAAGCCACGACATCGTGGTAGTGTTCGCCCGCCCGGGTGCATGTGTGCTACTTTACGTGCCGTGCCGTGCTGCTCCCGTGATCATGTCCCCTTGTTCGCGGTTTACATTGGACACGCGAATGGAAAACCGGGCCAATCCGGGAGTCAATTCTACTTTGCCAGCTGCCGGGGGCGCGAGATGGAAAAAGAGGCAGGCAAAGTCCACACAATCGCTCACTGCTCGACATCGTGCCGCATGCATTGTTAAGGGGGAATGAGGTCACCCCGGCACAACGGCTTGTGCCGGGTGTTCGATTAAGCGGCTGAGCATGGAGCAACATGTCTACAAAACACGTCCGCTTTTCGTTGCACCCTCGGGCCATTTGGTGACAACGAGGGCAGCCTGCACAGCCTCAAAAGCACGCATCTTATGCGCTTGTGTCCGCGTGTACAGTTATTTACTGTGCCCTTAGGTATCCCGCTGCTTACATTGACTCAACTGTCCCCGATCCGATCGTATCTTGGCCCCGCTCGTGAGGGTTTTGTCTCGCTCAATGCGGTCTCTCCAAACCTCCCGCAGGCAGGATCGTTTAGTCAAATTATGCAACCCATTAAGACCCATTAATAAGTGTTGGTTTTGCTCTTCTGAGGGCCCTGTGCAGCCCTGAACAACATAAAGGCTCCCCCTTTCTGGAGAGCCTCGAGCGTCTAAAGTACACAATTATCACAATTATCCGCGTGTTGCGTAAGCCAAACACAGGAAGTTTTCGGTGATTTTGTGCGCACGCCATAAATCTTTTCGCACAACCTATTCCATAACCTATTCCACCTACTTCCCCACCCTCTAGCACTGGGTCAAGTTCTAGCCTCCAAACCCTTTCGGTACCGTTAGCTGCCTGCGCCCTGAAGCGGGCTGAATTTTATACCTATTTTCCTCACCGTCCCTGCAAGCGCAACCCAACTCCAATGGCTGAAGATTCGTGGAGCCGAGGTTCATAAATATTGACGAAAACATGACAGGCGGCAGCAACAGTGCCACGGGGCAGACTGCTCCCGTCAAACCCACGAACCCACGGACACGGTTTTACAAGCCATCCATCCGTCTTGGGACGTTTCGCGGTGTCTTTTCCGCCTCTGCTGCTGCTCACCGGAACTCTTCCACGCTGCACGTCCCAAAAACGGGCGAAACCACGGGCGGGTGAAACCCAAACGACGGCCGAGCTGCGTTCCCGTTGTGTGACCTTTTTTTCTGTCGCTGGTTCCCTGGCTCGCGCGGCTTCCCTTTTGCCTGGAGCAGCGGTGAAAAATTTCATTTCCGTATCTGCTTCCGCGTGTGTGACATGCGCACTGATTGTGGTGGGCAAAGGGTGGGCAAGGGAAAGAATGAAAGAAAGGGCTCTTTGGATTTGTCTTGAAGCTGACGGTCGCTTGAAGTTGCAGACGTATCCAATCATCTCCCGGAATGTGGACTTCAAAATGTATCCATCGTGAGCGTCGTCGTCTTGTTGAGAGATGGGCAAAATAAGAGGCGAAGCGATTTATGTCAAGCATAGCTCCGAACGATCGTACAATGTACCATAATGGTTCTCGTTAAAGGAAGATCGTGCCCAAGCGGGATGGTTCAGACATTTATGACGATGCCCGGCTTTGAATGGACTTTGTCCACAGTTATTCTACCAGCTCCACACGCTTCAGAACCTCGGGATCAATATTCTGCGTATTACCTTTTACAGTTATGTTTGCATGCTTTTTCGGGATTTCATTTCACGAGTTCTCTCTATTCTCATAACCCCGCAGGTCATTGCTAGCATAAGCGCATAATGCCCAACCAGCGGAACATAATAATAAAATTGTTTGTTTTGATGCCGAGTGATAATTGAAAAATTAATAAGATCGTCCAATCATACGCAGGCAGCGTGGTTGCATCCGCCCAGAAATGATTGCCAGCCCCGTTTGCCGTTGGTTGGGCGGCGGCCGTCGAAGCGAGAGGGCAAAATAAAACGGCTTAGCTTCCCTTCCTTAGTTGGTTCACTGTAGAACAGCGCATTTTTTCAACTATGTAACAATTTCCTACCCCTTTCGGAAACTGTGCGAATGAAACGGAACGTCCGTGTGAAATTTGGACTCGTTGTACTCGTTTGTACTAGTTGGAGCTTCGTGCAATCTCCAAGGCTTAGAAAATGTACCAAATAATCTAAAAAAGAACAGCTGGACGTACATGACGAGAGCTCGCCACTCAATTGCTCCCCTTACTCTGGAGTGAATGGTAATTTTTCTTCAATTATCTCTCCGGATCTTGCCCCACTCACCTTTGCTGCCGCAACAGTGTACGGTTTCTTGCCGACTCAATAGGCAAAACTCCCGGGCAGCCGGGTATATCAAGAATCGCGAATGTCACGCAACATTGTGGGCAGTAAAGAAGAAAAGAAGAAAAAAAACGACTATCCGAACCGAGAGAGTTTGCGCCCTTGGGGCAAACCGTCTTGCTCGCTTGCAGAGGCGGAAGTAACGATCTGATTGGCAAATCTGCTTGCCAGCAAGATGGATGCTTGTGCCATTGCGGGTATGCAGGTGATGTCCTATTTTCCTGTTCCCGCGTTCCCGGGAAATGTCCCATTTTACGTTCGCGCACCAACCGCCCGAATGGACGATTTTGAGGGTAAATCGCGGAAAATTATCCCATGCACACAAAGGCCCCATCTAACGGAGAATGTGTGCCAGGGGAAAAGGGGGTTGGGGGGGCAAGGCATGAAGCGGGAATCGACAACCGACCTCGTCCATATAAGACCAATTTTCCGACCCACTTACGAGCGTTTAACGAATGGGGAAGTAGTTGCAGAAGGAGAGATCAGAAGAAAAAAAAAACAGCCAACAACACGAAAAACTCCAGTAGCAAAAGCGACGAACCCGGACTGGAGCACCATTGCTGAATGGGGAGAACCGTTTGTTTGTATCTTTTTTTGCGTTTTCAGACTGATAAAGATCTTAGTTTAAAAAGTGGGATTCACCCAGCAGGGCTGGTGGCTCCTCGGGTTTGAAAAATGTGGTGCAGAACTATTAGCGACAGCTTGTGCAGGAGAAAAAATGGCAATGAAAATAAATTAAACCCCCGTTCCCGGCCCCATTCTTTGGCAGTAGAGTTCCGTATGCTTTTCGGGGAAGATTTTGTGGAAAAGGAAACGGAACAACGCTTCCCATACGTTTAGGAAAGAAGTGTCAGTGAAAAACAGGTCCACTCCAACTCCAGTATGATGACAGACATGTTCCCACAGCTGAAGCCTTAAAACTGGAACAAACCACAACCGTCCGCTACTGAATGAAGTGATTTATTGTGCATAAAAAAAAACGGTTTAAGCCTTCTAAGTCGAGCAGAAGTCAAATGTCTTCTAAATTGAGTCACTCGTCACAGGCTTGCTTGCTGTGATACCGTACTCGTTCGCTTGCGTTATTATTATGCATTCATTTCGTGGCAAGAGCAACAACGTTTCTAAACCCAGAACAATGTAGGTTGCACGATTGTCACGGCTGCAAGAAGAATTGGACGATCTTGATGTGGGAGCTCGATTTTTCGTGGCTGATTATGTTTGAGATTTGTGCTTCAGTTTCTTTGTTGTGCTTGTGCTGTTCGTTTGGGAGAATGTGTTAACAGTCTTTGCATAATTGCCGAATCATTTTGCGTTGGAATGTTGGAAAAAGGGAATTGGAGCGGTTGGTTTTACCGACATAATGATAGGCTTTACGATTGTGTTAATCGTAGAGTGAAAGAGTCATTTAAACAAGTTTTGGCCCGCTACCACTTTGTGCGATCATCAAGACGATCTAAGGAGCAGCGGTTCCCTACACAAGAGTGTGATATCAATAGGACAAGAACAGGCGGACTTAATATTTGCTTTGAAAGTTGTTTTGTTTATTTCCCCAAAACAGAACCCTGGATTAGAAGAACAGAAACCCGTTCTACCAGAAGATCAAGGCTACAAAATACCAGGTTTAATGTCATCGTGTGATATTCATAATCTCTCCAGCTGAAAAACGGGCCACAGGCAATAAAATGCTGATTTTTCTCTCTCGGTGGAGTCTCGATCACGATTAACTTCTTTTTTTTTGCAAGATCAAAACAAGATCTTCCGCAACATCTCGCAACACCGACATCTCTTCTGCCATAACGCCTGTGCCGTGACATAACGCCGTTGTCTCACAGGCCGATCAAATCATAATCAAAGCAATGTTTGCCCTCCGGATATCCGCACGAACCGCGAGGTGAAAGGTGTTGCACGAGTTGTCGTGGTGCCCCGAGGGGGGTGACGTTGCCGCAGATTTGGAGTTGCTAGATAATCGATAGCCAATTCTCCATTCGGTTGCCTCAGTTTATTGGAACGCGAGCCAACTCTCACCCGAACCGAAAATCTCTCAAATCCGGACATCTCCGTCTTGCGCAACCCGTGACTGTTGATGATTTACTGTGCACTGGGCATGGTTGTTTTACTCATTTTTTTTTTTGGCCTTCTCAATTTTTGTCTTTTTCTTTTCGATTTTGAAGCAGCCTTGTTGGTGCTGTTTTCGTACCTCCATTCAGTGTTTGGAGCGTGTTGGACCCCCGCACGAATGTCGCTTTCGACAGCAGACAACGCCGCAGAAATGTCAGACTCAATCAACAACAGTCGCTAGCCGACAGCTGCTGCGGACACCAACACACACATAGACACAAGGCAAAGACGCAAAATGGCAAACAGAAGGGGAAGAAACTGGTTCGCGCGAAAATACCAACCGGGTGATTAAATAAAGGTCCAACCAACCAGCAGCCGTCCAACAGACAGACAGAGTCTCACCGAAGCAAATGCGAGAGTTGTACCCGGTGGTCATTTGCCCGGCTCGAATCGAGAGGATTAATCACGACTTGGGGGTGAAGAAGGAGTCCAGAGAAAAAAACAGATACTATCCCTATTTCTTAAGATTCTTACCCACTTGGTTCTGCAACTCCTGCTCGGGACGGCGCAAAAACGACCCAAGGGGAGTGTACGTTAAATCGATTCCAACGCAACGCGGCCCCTCCCTATGCCGAACACCAAACCCCATTGTCAACTGGCCTTCCGAGCTGCACGGCCCACACGAAGTCGCTTTAAATGTTCGTACCAGGCAGCAAACGACGAGAAAAAAGGCCACCGCCACCACCAAACAACCTTGAGGACGATTGCCGCGCCGTGGCGCCTTTCGCGGGCAGCAGAACAGACACACGCGCTAACCCGGGCACACACAGGGCACAGGCGTTATGAAATCCGGTGCGCGGACCTCGGCTCGCTTCCTATTTTGGTCTGCGGCGCAAAGGTACGGCGACGCGCGACGAAGGTTTTTGCTTAACTTTTCCAGCCTGTAGCTGCCACCCTGTTTCTGTGCGTCCGAGGATAAACTCATTACCATCTGGGTAGGGGGCGAAAAAAGCTGGTGAAGCGACTGCAGCAGCATCCAAACGAAGGGAAGAGACGAACCGCCATTGAACGCACTCATTTGCATTTTGGACCATCTTTTGCGCGTGCTGGTTAAGGTCCAGCTGTTTACACAAAACGCTGATCGTTAAGTGATGATGATCGGTGCGATACCTTCACCGCAAGCTGGTGGAACAAGCAGCTCCGGTTGTTTGTGAGTAAATGTTGTAACTTTTGCATTGTACGGCAACAGAAACGAGGTGTTAAGGTCTGGGCGTTCAAGTTCTAAGGCATTGCGATCATTGCACAAGCAGACATCATTTACGGGAGGATGATCACATCACTTCTCCTCGCAAGCAGTTGCGTGCTAAACCTCTCCGCCAGATTGCTTCTTCTGTCTGGAGGTTTGTTTTTTACCAAGCTGCTTCAACAGCAAACATTGAAGCATTGAAGTAAACAAAAAGCCATAATCCCGGCACAAAAACCCACAAGAAAGACACCACAAGAACCTATAGGATAGACACTAACCGACGGGCAGCATGAAGCATCAGGATGTGAAGGTGTGCGCGCGCGTAGAATTAATGAAGGAAATCATCCGACTCCTCACCGCGCGTCCCTTCACCGTACCGGCGGCGAATGGGCCATACCGGTGTGTACGGTTCCGTTCCGTGGTAGTCGCTATTTCTGTACGTATGACGCGATCGCGGCGTGTGTACTTCGTTTTGGTCATCGTGTTCGCTTGCACAGCGTACTGAGGCCGATCATCACCGGATCGTTTAAAAGCGATAAACCATGGCACCCACCTCGTGGTTGGGGCAAGCGGCGTGAAAGATGAATATTAATATGAAAAGAGTTAGCGGAGGGAAGGTAAAAACAATCGTGCCCCTTTGTAAGGAAATACTTCTCCATCTGAGTCATATTTGGTTAAGGTCTTTAAAGCAACACGAAGATGACACTGTGCCTTGAACGACTCATCATCGTAAAGCGAAAGACCTTGTTATATAAAATTACCTCATACAGCGTAAAGCTCCATAAAAGTGGACGAACTTAAACGACCTTCCACCAAACGAATGCCACCAAATTTTGCAAAGCCTTATACTTTTTACGGTCCCTTACGACGCAAAAACGACCCAAAACGCCGAAAAAATAATGGGCAATTGATCGATTTACAGCACCGATGACGGACGGACAGTGTTGGTGACTCCCTCCCGCGATGACTCGTACAAGGAAACAGGAAGTCTTCACCGGGTGGGTGTTTGCTTTTTTTGTCTAGTCGGTTCCCCTTCTGCTGTCGATTAATTTTGTTTCGTTTTTTTGTGTTTAGAGGGTCTACGAGACTTTAGGCAGAACTTCACGTCCACGCTTGGATGGAGGCGTTGAGAGAGTTAGAGAGAGAAACAAAAAACGCAAAACAAGAGGTTGCTATTATACCTTTAAAAGCACCATTTGCGCGCGGAAGAACTTCAACGCTGCGAAGAAACCAGAAGCGACGAACCTCCGGCAAGTCTATTCTGTGCCGCATGATGTCATCGTTCGGGGTAATAATGATGGAAATTATCATGCTCTTGATTATCGCAGCTAGCGCATTGCGACGGCAACCATACATCTGCCATTTTGAGCATATCGGGGGCGCGGGATTTAAGCAAATCCCGTTCTAACCAGCAGCTGAGAACCGCCTTTTCCATGTACTCGTACCTCCATCCGGACGCGTTTCAAGACAAAAACGGCAAGCAACCGATCTGTAACTTATGTGTGTGTTTGTTTGTGTTTGTGGCTTATCGTTACGTCTTCCAATGGTGGATGATTATGTGGAGCATTGCAAACCGGTACCATATGTACCGCCAGCTGTTGCCACTCTATTTCAGGGCTTGAGGCGTCGGCGCATATGCATGAGTGTCCGCATTAGAATCGATTCATAACGAATTAGGCAAACAGTGCTACCGTACGACTCACTGCACGACTCTGCCTTTTGCGTTGAGCACGCAAGGTAAGTAGGTTTGATGGTGTTATCATCGACTTAAAAGCTTTATAAGTTAGAAATGCTCTTAACTGGTGGTATTAACGAGGCGTGAACTACGGTAAAGTCCAACCAAGGTGCCTTCAGCATTAAAAGACCCCATGTTAGGGAATCTAAGGCAACGTGTTCATATGGAGTATAAAACAAACCAAATATTAACTTACTTCTGAGAAACCTTGTTCAATGATTTATCTTACAATTTTTTAAAAGCAATCAATACTGTATCTGTATCAATATTTATATTTAACCTTATCAAAACTCCAATGCTTATATGTCATCTTAGTCACCTGATATCACCACAGTAACTACGTACTGCTTTTTGCCCGTTTCTTATCTCAACATCTGTTCCTTTTGCCTTAAATATTGCCCACTTTGCCATTTCTAACTAAAATATCTTCCACGTCTAGCGCAATACGCCTGATTGTGATGCGGAAAAGCATGGTGACATTCCGCACAACCGCCATGTGTGAGCACACACGGTGTAAATATCGTTTCCACCAGCCACTTGGTGACATTCTTTTGCAGAGAAAAAAAAAACCCAATCTTATCGCAAAACCGCCAATGATGGATTGGAATGTGGTGGGAAAACTGGTCCAGCCAATCGCCCGAAAGGCGTCATAACTACGCTTCGTATTGCTTCCCTACGGTTGGTTCCCCTTTCGGGCTGAGAAGTAGTAAATAGAAATCGAATCATTTGCCCTTGTTGGAAAAGAAGTGTAGCAACAACAACTCGGTTCGATCGTAGCCCAAGAATAGCATTCGTCGCTTGCTTGCTACCGGCCGCCTGCATTCCAGTGTATCTATTTTCACTGCAGTAAAACCGCAAACGTGTCACCGCGCCTCCATTAAGTCAACCAGGCCACGGCACGCTTTATCCCCATTTTCCAGCGTGCCACTCAAGGGCGCATCGTAGGCGCATCTTTCTACCAACAACACACACACACACGTAAAAATGGGTGGTTTGTCGCAACGTGACACGTATTTTTGTTTTTAGACGCTTCTGAATTTGCATATTCACGCTGACATTGAGCTGACGGAGATGCTGTGATAAGGTAGCTTCATTTTCTACGTAGGCTTGATAGCTGGCCCTTAGCATTGCGCAATCGATCAAATTATTACCTCTCTCCTTATAGGCGACAAAATTTAAAGCTTAATGATGTACACGACGACCTCCAGCCGCGGCAAATGCCATTTATATCCGGGACCAGCCGTGTTTGACGTAAGCCTTCTCCTACTCCTCCGCGCGAAACGTCAGCAAGATCGGCTTAGTATGATGTCAGCTAGAGCTGGCTTAGAGTGTATTTGTGTGTTAAGCGTGCGGTAAGCTACTAGCCCGCAGGGAAGTCCACATCGCTTAGAACCTGTACGCCCCTTGTACGTACCGGTGCGTGGGTCGTCGCACTCGATTGGCAAGCCGCCCACCGCTAGAACGCTAGAATACCGCCCCTGTTCCACTTACCGTCTCGATCGGCATCGTGTTGCAGCTCTTCAGTGGCAGCTTGTAGCGCAGCGGACCCTCCTGCTCGTGGTACTCGGTGAGGCAGGTCGAATTTTTTGCCAACCCTTTCGGATACACCATCCCGCTGAACTGGCCGTTCAGGTTGGCCGGTGCATCCTTGATGGTGATCAGCATCGAGCCCGATTGGCATTGTATCCGCACGGTCGGTTCCTTGGTGAATATCGTTGCCGAGCCTGAGGAAAGAGAGGCAATGGGAAGAAACATTGGAGCATGAGGAATTGTTCTGTGTGTTCTCGATGTACCCTTCACCCTATAAGGACCGTGTGTGTGTGTGTCTGTACTGTGTCGTGCGGGAGGTGAGCGACGAGGACATGCCATTGAACTTTCTGTCAACCCACTGGGGTGGAAGCTTACATCGTCATCGGGTAAGCCGCTCATGAGTTCGAACTCGTGACGGTATTAATCTTGCCTTGCGGCGACCCTGCCGAAGACGACATTGGCGACACCAAGCGTGCCTTCTTTTCGGTAAGTTCGCTTGCCGGGTTCGTCGCTTGTCGCATAAAGTCTTTTCATTTTTGTTCGTAACGGACCAACATCCCAGCCCGGTTGGAAATGCGACACGGATGAGTTTTATTACTTTGGGCTGTCTCCACCTCTTCGAAGAGAGGGAGAGAGAGAGCAGTAAGAGCTGCTTAAACACACAACCACATCCCCCTTGTTTCGTTTCAAACCACATCAAACGAAGCCTGTACGTTCTTGGCATTGGTTTAAGGTTTCGTGTTCGCCTGCTCGCTCGACTCGCCGTTGCGGCTTTATTGCTCCCATTTATTTTAATGTCCAAGCTGTTATTGTAACTCCCCTCCCGATGTGCTTGTTCAATATCGAACGGCTTGGCGCAAAAGGTTCGTTTTTTTTTGCGTGGACGCCGCGGTGGGATGAGTTGTAGAGTTTCTGCTGTCCCTGCTGGCGACTCGATTATATGGCGGCGTACGGAGCGGCCCACAAATACCAAAAGCAGGGAAACATCGGGAAGCGGATCGGGAAGCGAAACGAATTCAAAAAGAAACGTAAGCCTAAGAATGGTGTACCATGCGTGTGTATGTGTGTGTGTTGGTGTGCTGCTGGTTCTTCTTCTGCACATGGACACATTCTTCTGGCCTGGACAGTGCAGTCCGCGAGTGGGTAATAATACACCCCTTAAACGGTTACACGGCAAGCGAGAGAGTGATATATCACAGCAGCGGCAGCAGCAGCAGCAGCAGCGGCAGCGGCAGCCACCACGAGTGTGCCACTGTCGTTGACCGCGCGGGGCGGCCGCAAGAGCTCAAAGTTCAATGAACGTTCTACAAGAATATTGAATTACTCGAAAGACTCGCCCGAACGTGGCCCGTCACGTGCACATATATGAGAGTCTTTGTGTAATAGCAGTTGGTGGTTCACTTTCATCTTACGCTGGCGCATTCTTGGAGGGTTAAGGGAGTGAGTTTTTTTGTGTTTGCCTACCGGATTCCCGACGTCGCTTTCTCATTAAACGACCGTTTTGCTGGCGGTTTTTTCCCTTCCTTTAAACCCGAATGCACACTGAAACGAGTTGCAATCAGGGTAATCGAGTGGTATCACATGCACATGCCAGGGAACGCTCTACAGATTTACGATCACTCTGGCGTTCTGGCGATCGCCTTCTCAAAGGGGAATGATTCTGGTCATTATATCCACCCTGGTTTTTGCCTGCCTCTACCTACCTACACCGAGCGGGTACCGCGAGCTTGCCAAGATTTACGCATTTAATTAGCGCTTTTTGCGGTCGGCAGGGTGGAGGCCAGACAACAACGAAAAAAGCTGCTCACCGTTCATCCCGTTTGCTCGTTAGCGCTGGGCGAGGTGTAATCTTGTGAAAATCATTTGCCCAGCGCAATTGCATTCCAAAGCAAAAGGGGCCTAATAATTGCATTCCGCACGCGGGTCGCCCGTATAGGATGTGCACCGATTCGAAAGCGCAGAACCTTGTTAAACCTTATCGGGAGCGTGCAGATATGCAGATAATCGTGACACAATCAGCGCAGACACAGGATAAAGCTTACATCGCTTCGCTTCGATTCAGGTTCAGGTTCGGTTCTATGTAACGTAGGTCTCATTTCCATTCTCACCCCGAGCAAATCAATGTGATGTGTGATAAAGTCGGCGAAGCCACCCCGATCGGGGCAAACCGTCCCATTCTCACGGGGCACGGGTGTTTTACGACCTACGCAGTCTAACGGGGGTTTTCGCTTCTTCTGCTGGACGCACTGAAACGCTGACCGTAAAGAGCATTGCTACAAATATACGCCGCCACACACACAGTTCTGTGTGTAGAAAATGCAAAATAAAGGGAAAATGGTAAAGAGGCAACGCACGCACTTCCACCCTCCAAGAGGTTGAGCACACCGAATGGAGCCTATGTTTTATTAGTCTTTTTTGTTGTGTTCTGTTTGTGTGTGTGTAAGAGAGTAATTTGCAATCCCTTTCACCTGTTTGTGGCTGTGTGTCTATGTGTATTTTTATACTCCTTTTATGAAAGTGTCTATGGTTTCGAAATAAATTGCCACAATTGTAGCGATTGCCCACCGCCCAATTCTTGTCCGCCTTTCAGGGGCGATCCAAAAGAATCTTCCTCCCTGCTCCACGACCAGCTGCAAAGCAGCACTTGCATCCGGTTAACTGGGCAGGCCTCGGTCGGCCCCGGTATCTGAACCGGGAAGCCGGTAATGGATCGTTAAAAGTGGAAGCTATTTTGAATTGAAGCCGCGTCGGAAAGCGTTTAGCGCCAAGATGAGGAGAATATTGATTTATGGCCTGGCGATGCATGGCGGTGTAGCAAGGAAGTGTTTTGGGGAGTTTCCCTAACGGTAACTGGAAACGCGATCTGTTCTGCTGGAGCTGCGAGGTTTGGTGCGGTGGAAGAGTGAGAAAAGTCGCACCTACTTCCCGCCCAACCGATCCTCTAGGCTCTAGGAGGTGTAATTTCTGCAGGCCTGTTTTAATGCAGCTTTTCTTCTTCTCTCAGTTTTACATTTTCAAATAGAAAAGCTAATTTTCTTCTTCGCTCAAACAACCCCCCCATGGATTACTCTCACGGTAAAGTGTGTTTTCGATGTGCGTAGGCTAATATTTGCCTTCACTTGCGTCTTCAAATAATTCGAATCCATTGTCGTTACTTAATGATTCAACAAGCTTCCTTCGCCGATGCGGTTTCACCTTAACATTCAATTACATCACACACCAACACCATTTGGTTGGGATTTGTCACGTGCATATTGCCATTCGACCACTCGCTTTCCCCGTTTTGTCTTTTGTGTACATTCACCCGTTCATCCTAGAGAAACGAACAAAAAAACTGAACTGGACAATTACGCCATACTTACGCTTCATGGATGGAATCTGTGCGCCATGTGTGAAAGTTGTTATTGTCTGCGAAAGAAAAAAAAAGAAGAAAAAGAAAGGGGGGAAATGTTAGATTTGCTGTTAAAATTGCTAATAGATAATGATGCAGAGGTGGGTGCGAAAACAGCAGCTTGTCATTTGGATGGCATGAAAACGTGGAAAACGTTGTCCCATTCAGTATGTGTACGAGGTGAAAGATACACAAGATAACCACACACACACACGCGTGTCAACGTTACTAACGGACAAGCGAAACACATAAATTTCCTTCCCAGTTGTAGCCTTTTCTTCAGTTTTTGTTTTACACGATCGAACGAACGTGTGGGGAAATCTCGCCCCGGAATCTTCACGCCAGGGATCATCGCGCCCGCCATTGGGAGTCCCGCCGTGTCCATAAATTTGCGTACCGCTCGTCCTCTCGGTCGTCCCAAAGGTTCGTCGCTTGCCGTTGCGAATCGCTCGCAGTGTGTGTTGTGCTGTCAGCAGGCTTAATTTCGTAGCGGTTGAGTTAGAAATTATGAGACACCTTTCAACTCCCAGCAGCTCTAACTCCGTGCGAGAATAATGGTAGCGGCCGACCACTGCCTTCCAAAAACGGGGAAGGTAATGTATGTGTGTATGTATGTGTGCAGTTTTTAGTTTTGAAAGTAGAAAAACAACTTCTTGTCTTGCTGCACAGCACCCGGGGAAAAGGGCACTACTCGCGATCGAACGTAACGATCGGCCGCAGCGCCGCGGCTTGACTCACGAACCGTCAATGCGGCCTCGAATGGGCGGCCCTTCGGGCGGCCGTGCTCTTTGCGGGTAAATTCTTAAGCGCTACACAAGCGATACTTATCGGGCGGGCGGAAAGTTCACGACGTCGTCGTCGTCGTCAGCTAACGCCCGTGCTCGGCATCCTGCTGGGGCCTGGAACGGGGAAAAAAGGCACAACACGACACATGAAACACCAAGCAAAGGGGAACAAACCATTCCCCGCGGACGTAACCGCCCTCTGGGGTTCACCTCAACTTTGTTGGTATTGTTCCGTCGTTGCAGCAAAAATGTAGCAAAAGGCCCACCACTCGACCGAAAGGGAGGTGACGACAGGATGCGACCGGCCGGCGGAGCCAATCCACCCAACTTATCGTATGTGCGAGCGTGGCGTTTTTCACGTGAATATGTCAAAGTGCCAGCGCCAAGCAAAGGTTTACAGGCCTCCTAACGGTTTACGTCCTAGCTTCAGCTCCGCACTCCCTCCAGCCAGGCCACAATTGCCCGAGGTTCTGGGTCAAGCCTTCTTGCGGCGCAGTTTTCTCCCGCAGCCTGTGCACGGGCTTTGGGTCACCGTTTCTATTCTTCCGCAGCGAACAAAAAGAACCTTCCACCAAATGCAATGATCACGACTTCGCACCGGTCGGGAGTTCAGGCAAATTAAACTAATAACAATAATAGTAATAATAATAATAACAATAATAGTAGTGATGAAGTGGTACTGCGAGAAAATAAATTGTCAGTCCGAGGTATTCCCAATTTTCTTCCCATTGCGGGAGTTTGCCGTCCTTCGTAGCAAAGCATCTCCCGTTCCGATATTGGAGGAGAAGCGAAGATGCTTGGTATATTACCGAAGATGCCCCCGCCAACAAGATTTCTCTTCTCGAGAGAAGCGCTCATTATTTGCCCTGCTTTTTCTCGCACGACCTCTACTGCTGCCTCGTATCTTTCACACTCCATTTCGGTAAAGGTCAACCCGTGCAACAGGTCCGTTTTAACGCCCCACATACAGGCACACTGCTTCCTCGCTTTATGTTATTGCTGTTGTCGCTGGTAAACGGTGAAAATTACGACATCCTCTCTAATTGCACCGATCGCCCCGTCGGAGAATGCACGCGACTGCCGGACTGCTGCCGGAGAATCCTGCTGCCGAACACGCAGAACACGGAGAACAGTTAGAATAATGAAACACATACATGACTCAACAGATTTTTGCAACCGTTTTCTGCTCCCTTCCCGCTGGACAATGGGTTGAGCTTGATGCTTCTGTGTATGTGTGTGTTTGAAGGCGACTCGAATGGTCAACGATGGGAGGAAATTCTTCCATTGCTCCATTCTCGAAGATCATCTTCTCCACTGCCCACCAACAATGGCGCCGAACGGTTCACGTGGGCCTCGGCGTTCCAGGGTCTCGGTGCAAGCGTGCCTGTGGAGGCCAGCTGTTCACATTACGTAATGTAACAATGTGGCCAATTTGCATCAAAGTACCCGGGCCACCACACCTTGCGTGCCGATAGTGGCGAGTTCATGATGCACACACCAACACCAACCCAGTGTCCACTGGGCAACACTAACTGTTTGGTCGTGCTCTTCCCATGATACATCTTCACTAAGATGTTGCAAACTGTTCTAGCTGCAGCGGCAACAGCTCTGCGAGTAATACGGACGGACACCTTGGTGAGCGGCCAGCTGAGAACTCATTACACCGCCAGCCGTGAATCGTTTGGCGGGCAGGTGAAAACATTCCGGTATTCGTGCGCATACAATTATTGTCGGCACCTTTTTGCCTGGTTCCCCGCTTGGCTTGGATCAAGCGATCGTTCGGGGGGTTTAGTTTCGCAGTTGGATGCCGGATCTTTCTCTCGCGCGAGCGCTTGCATCGTGAGACTCCAGACTCCAGATCCTCTGAGAGAAGAAGAAAATGTAATGTAGATGTGGCGATCGAGATCAACAGGCCAGCGTGATAGCGAGCTGTCAGGTTACGTCCAGCCAGTCAGTGTTCTGCAGACATCTTATCTAATGGACTTACTACGAGGCTTCCAAGAGAGTTTCCATCACAACACAACTGATAAGGACTTCACCATAGAAGGCATCAAAAATGTGGATTTCGAGATCAACTCAATTTCTGGAATTCAAACAAACTGTGTTCCAAAATCCCGTGTTCAATCATGCCAAACATTCCAATTTCATTCCATTTCCAGATAAACATCGGACAGCCAAAACGGTCTACGAACGTCAAATTCTTGGCGTCAAAGCCTGATCCGAGAACTGGACAGTGGAGAATGAAGGATACCCAAAACCAGCAACCGTGACAGTCTTTATCGTAATCCCGCATCTCCAAACAGGCCCCACCGAAGGGATCATTAACACCGCTCTGGCAAGCGGCACGTCACGTTGCCCTACTTTCG
Source organism: Anopheles arabiensis (assembly GCF_016920715.1). NCBI lineage: Eukaryota > Metazoa > Arthropoda > Insecta > Diptera > Culicidae > Anopheles > Anopheles arabiensis. Next base: position 83,911,554 of record NC_053517.1, on the reverse strand, counting down.
AACAGGTTGTCCAAATGCTGCCGAATTCTTCCCGCCAGCCTCCTCCCGGGGCTCTGTTCTACGAAAAATCCCACGAAAGAGGCTCTGACCGGTCCGCGTATGTTTTGCAGCGTAATGTTTGCGTTGGCGACGTCAGTACGCCTACCGTCGGCCTGAAGGCCGTAAAATTGACTTCCCCAACGCCACGGGCCCAACCTTGCCCTTGGGATGGGTTTCGGTTAAGGTGGGTGTGGCTCAGGGGTACAGCAGCGGCACGTATTGTTGTATTGTATTGTTGTATTTGTATTTACATATCAAGAAGACGACGTCCTAACAGTAGCAGGAAGCAATCTAGCAACATTCAAACCGGCACCGTTGGAACTGTTTTGCAAAGGCAACGACATTCCACGCGAACACAGAATGTCTGTGACAGTCCACTGACAAGTGACGAGTTGGGGGGCACGAGTGTAGCACTCGCTGCTGCTGATGTTCGCCTGATGCAAAGGCATTGATGGATCCTCTGCGCCTATAGCTACGGCGGGCATCCTCTCCAGCAGGGTTCTCTGAACCCCAAAACCCCCGACACAGCACTACGACCGTTCCGCAAACAAGTTCGCCAATCACCGCTACCGAGACGAAGCTGCCAGTCAGTCCCCAGCCCGTCCAGTTGATTGGGTCCCAATTGCCCCTGTGTCTATGTGTGTGTGTGTGTTTACCACCACCGATTGATCATTATCATTGGATTGCGAATGCGCGAGCAACTTAAAAGACGGCCTGGTTGCAACCCGCGACCACTGCGCTTATCTAGCCGGCTGCAATCGCACAACGGGACAGTGACGGAGCGCCCGTTTACCGTTTTCGCTAGACCCACTGGGTGGCGTCTGGCGGTGATCGAGCTTGACTTTAATTGACGACGATGACGACGGTGACTACGGTGGCTTCGATCGATTCGGTTTGGACACGCAACAGGAAATTAAAATTACCTCGCACACGCACCAGGCTTTTCCCTTTAATGGCGGGGGGAATCGAGTTTAATGAAAAACGCATGGCAAATATGGGCCAGCGGCTACTTGGCCAACCATCGTATCGAAGGGTGAGGGTTTCACTTACCAAAACGTATAGTATCGTGCTAACTATCGAGTGTTTCTCCATGTTGATTTCATTGAGGTGTGTCTGTGAAATGAAAAAATAGACGGAAATGAAAAGAAGAAGGTTAATGAAAATACCTTGAAAGTTGAGAGGCAAAACAACACAGATCTAAATGCATTGAAAATGAATTAAAGGAATTTCGGCGGCATGGAAATCGCAACCGCTCATAGGGGGAAAGCACGCACCGTCGATCAAGGTTGAACAGGAAAGTTTTGAGTTTAGCCGAAAACGGAAGGAAATCTGATCATTTCCCATCTTTACTTTAAGGTGGATCAAGTGGAAGAGGCAAAAAACTAAGACGCTTTCTTCTGTGTTGGAATGAAATTAACCTTTTTATATGCTTAATGTGTTCTTCTTTCTTTGAAAGCATCGCCAAAGCCTCTTTTTTTCAATAAAAACTAAATTAATCATTGATTTTGCTTTCATCGACGATTTCGGTACGATCGATGTGGCTCGAAAGTCCTGCTTTAAAACAGGTTATTAAAATTGAACAGGTTTTTTTCTTGTGGCTTGTGCTAAAAGTGATGTTCCCAATTCCATGCCCCGTGTTAAGCAAAAGGCCAACAGAATGTGACAAATTTTATTGCTTCTCAAACAGAACGATCAATTTTAATTTTGAACAAGCGAAGAGGATACAAATTTTTGCGTAGCCTCCGTTGCCTTCACCCAGTCAGGCTTCGTTTCTTTATTCGCCATCCAAAGAAGGAACTGGTTTGTCCAATTCATTACGCCGTACGGGTTTGCATCCGATAAAAAAAACAGCGACATCTCGCCCATCCAACTGATGAGATCATCGGAAATTTCACTCCAATCGTCGCGTTGCGAAAGCCACCGCTGTCTGTCGATAAGAGAGCGCAAAAAACCCCCCGGCTGCCAACCTGCTGCAGTGTGTTGTTGTGTTGTCATTCGGAACTTCCAAACGAGGCGGAAATGAGCCGTCCAATCGAGCGGCGGTGCACATAACGTTTTTCTTCTTCGGCTGCGCACTTACGTGTGTACAGCACGGAACGGAACCGGTACACACACCGGTGCAGCAGCGGCAGCAGCAGCCCAGCATCCAACCGCGCCAGCCGCTTGTGCTACATTCGGAACTAGGAAATAGGAAACGCATTTCATTCAATTTCCTTGCCGCACCCAACCCCGGGGAGAGAAAAATTGGCATTAAGGTGCTACACCGACCTGTTCCGAGCTTCCCAAGGCATTCGGACCGAACCATCGGTACGGGTTTTCCTCCATTACACACACACGCACACACTTCCTATTTTTTCCGCCTTTCCGTAAACAAGACGTGAAGGCTTTCGTGGTGCCTATTTTCTTATTACTTTTCCTCTCATCACTTTGCTTCGCTTGATGTGTGTTGCTGCTACGGCTGCTGCTGATGGTGTGTGTTTTGAAAATTTATGCAAAAGCACACCAGCACGCATGCTCTTGCGGTACGGTGGGTGATGCTTTCACCCCAATCGGGTGCAGCGTCGATTTGTTGGCCTTTCGCCTCATCTTTTCTGCGCGTTTGAATCGAAGCAAATGGGGTTTGGATGGGTGGGAGGACGTTCGCGAACGGGTGAGTATTCGGTTCGGTGCGTGTTGACGTAACAAAAAAAGGTGCAAAACACAAAACACACAAAGCGAGTTAGGAGAGTGGAGAGGGTTTGGAGGTTACGTCTTTTCCAACCGTTCGATTCCGTCCCGTATGGTGGAAGTAGTGGCTGTTAGATGGAACGAGGAAAAAGAAGTACACACACACAGCAATCATTCAATTTGTGTCTTGTGAGCGATTACGGAAGTGAAGAATGTAGGTGACGATGGCATGAGCCACAACAGCAGTAATAATATTTTCACCTCTCTTCAACTGCATTGAAGTCTTTCGTTGAGGTAAGGTTGCGGCTACGAGATGGTGGAAGTTTTTCCGCTTTCACTCGCCTCACTCTTTAAGAAAAGGTTCTTTCCTCACTCTAACAAGCGTGTGCCTTGTTTTGCTCAAGGTGGTACAACTTTGAGCCGGTATTCTGCTGCTGCTGCAAAATTCAACCACACAGAGAAGGCCGCCGAGCATGAAATGGAATGAAATTATTTCCTCTCCGATTTATTGCCTGTGCTGAAAATACCACCCGTGAAAGCGGGCTTTGACCATTACCCAAGGCACCTGGGCCGGAGTATGTATGTGTGTTTGACCATAAATCATGATTTGCAAAAAGAATGAACAAAGCAGCATTAATCCGATGCAATAAATCAAAACAATCGCGATGCTAAACACATTCCCGTATCTGATAAAATCGATCTTCCAGGCCAACTCCAGCTGGGCTCACAGACACCCACCGATACAGGTCCGATCGCTTTGCGGAGGATTAATGCTCTGACCCTGAAGCAATCTATAAAAAGTGACCCGACACTAGGCAACATCGATCGTGGACATGATCACGGAGCGTTATGGAATCTAAAGGCCGTTTTTTTCTACCACAGACCACTACAAAGCAAAGTCGGTAAGGTCCACAAGAGAATCACCCTAAACGGTTCGCTCTCCTTCCCGAAAGTTCAATAGTTTGTGTTGCCGAAGTTAGATTGTAGGCAAAAGCCTTCCCATTCCGCTCGCACGAACTGGAACACGTACATGATGCTTGGTGAGGCACGATTTCTTGCGGTCTCCCATTGCGTGCTGCTCGGTGGCGTATGAAACTCAACCAAGCCGCCACGGTGTGTGTGAGCTCAGGGCGCATGGACCTCGCCCCGGAATGCTCAAAACAGCGTTGCACCCGATGATTAACCCGGGCGCTGCGTGCTTATGCTGATTTGCCGAGCCGCGTTACAGTTGAGACAGTGGAGACAGTGGAGTGGAGGGGGCCAGGCATGTCGACATGTTAAGTGATCGTTCTGTATGCTTTTTTTGTACAGGCCATAACGATCTGATTCGAGGTGTACGTAATCGGTACGTGGTACGGGGTGGTTTTTGACGTGATCAACTATCTGCCTGCCAACAAGCTCCGATTTGCAATATTCATAATAATCAGAACGACCTCCTCGAGCGCACGCCCGAAAGGAGTGAAAGGTCTGCATTTTGCATTGCCCGTGTGGGCAATCGTCCATTGGTGGCAGCGGATAGAAACGGCTTAAGGCAAGGCTTACAAATTAATTTATCGCTTGCAAATTCATTTTTCTATTCCCTCCGTTCCACTTCCAGCCACAAATGAGCATATTTAGGATCGTCTCGATGCAACCCCTCCCCCCTCACTGCTGGCAAACAAAGGCGGCAAGAAATTGCATTTTAATGCAGCTACAGGGTTTGCTGGAGGTGGTACGGGGTGGAGGATCCCCATTCGGCGGCAGGAGCGATGTGCGAAAAATGTTTACACGAATGCGTGAAAGTGAAAGGAGTTAATGACTGGAACGGGGATGGCAGGCGGCGATCGTTTCGGATTAGAGTTGCCGCTCCAAGACGGGGCGGGGTTTTTTTTCAAACACACATACACACACACAATACAGTCAGACAGCTGCCACCCAGCGCTAAAGGTGAGTTACGATTTTGGCCACACGCGGTTTTGCTCCTTTCGGAAATCGAAAACAATTCGCCCGGCTAGCGCGATCGTTAGTTAGTGCTTTGTTTGAACATTTTTCTCCACTGTTGTGAGGGAGTTTGCAAAGCCGTCAACCCTCGTGAGGAGAGGAGCTCGTGTCCAGTAACTGATTTTCGTGTTTCCTAGCTTGAATCGGTTACATCACGGCGCTTGTTTTCTCCTATTTGCGACAAACTTGTGTGTGTTTGGTTTGGAGCAAACGGCGGGACAGGGGGTTCGTTGCTTTAACGAATTCAACTCATCTTGAAAGTGAGATGTAGTCGTAACTTTCCTTTAATTGAATTTGGTGTGGTCGTAATCGAGTGGTCGGTCGATTGGGAAAGGTTGGTGTGGAAGAGAGATTGAGAGAATGTTTTAATTTTTGTTTTTTTTTCTACAGCATATGAAAAAACTAGTTTGATATAGTTACAAAGATGTAATCCTCTAATCAAAATGCTCCCGGGAAAATGTTCTTGTGATGCACTAACTGGCTTGAGGATTTGATTATTTGCTTAAACCTGATCTTTCTATTATTCCTCATTTATCTTTTTGCTCAGAGATGCAATTTTTCTCACTTGAAATGCTTTCAAAATCTCCAGAATTTAAAACAGCTCATTATTTAACGCCAAAAAGCGCTCGGATCAATTATCGGACCAAAAACACTCAACAGACTCCGTCGTGGTGCATCGCAAAAAAATGAATCCCTCTGGCCAATTATTGACATTTTTCCTTTTCCCCCTGCTGGAAGCTGTACAAAGTAAGCTCATTTATTTGTAGAGACAAACCACACAAAACAAGCACACTATCTTGCACAAACAGCACAGCAAACGGTCCCAAATTGCCGTGCGAAACGCGACCAATCGGCGACGAACCGCCCTCCGCTCCTTTCAAATCGTCCGCCTAATAGTTCTGATCCGTCCATCAACCTGAGACGCGCTGCGAGACATCCCGTGTTGCGCTGCTAAAGCTGCTTCGTTCAATGTCAATTTTAAACATAATTATGATGTGATTTTGCCACGAGATGAGATAATCGGCCGGGCCGCAGTTCCAGATGCTGCGACCGAGCGACCGGGCGCGCACGAGCACGCTTTAAAGCGCTTTAATTGTGTTGACGAGTGCCCTCGAGGAGACACAAAAGTAAGACCAGCAGGGAGGGATGAATGTTCCATTCAGCCCGCACTCGGCGGCACCCTCTGCCCATTTGGGCTTGACATGGCAAACTGCATGGCAAAAGTTTTGTTGACTCTAAGATCAACGCGCACCAAAACCCCCATTAGCTGTGCGCGGTCGCTCATGATCGTGGCGCGTCATGCGTAGCGGGCTAAAAATAATGCCGCACTGTCAACCGCACCATCGATCCGCTGGGACTGTGTGCTGAGATGCCCGTGAGGTGGCTTCTTCTCTTGCCTTTCTAGACTAGCAGTTAAACCATCATGAAACATAAAAACAAAGAAAGAAGACAGACGAAAAGATCACTTTTTCTCGGGGCCGTTGTCTGTGGACGCTCGCGTGGCCTTTACATTGGTTGTGGCGGTTTGTCTGTCAAGCTTATCTGCCCCGAACGGATCAACAGCAGAGAAGGCTACACTTAACGCACAGCACTTTATTACCTGCCTGCTGTTTACAATGCTTCAAACAACGGCGAGTGTTTACATGGGGGAATGTTTACTTCATTTCGATCGAAACGCAACACGATAAAATGGTCCTTACATTTCGATAAAAATTGCCATGTACGGGAAAGTATATTTAACATTTTATATGTTTTAAATTATCTGACGTCATATTCATCATACCGATAAAAAAGCAATATTTTAAATAATCGTACATCACACTGTTCAACGGTTTAATGTATTCTTAAATACTGCTGAGGGTGTCTTGTCAGCACTTCAATACGATTAAATTTCCATGAGATGCATCATTTTGATTCCAACAATGTGCATATTATTTTATTGGGAGAAATGATGCGAAATAGGCTCGAATCAGCACTTTTGTGCTATACACATATGTGATGATCTAAAAAACCGTTGCACTCTTTGAAGCGAACTCCGGATATTACGCCTTATCAATCTTCGTTGTATATTTTAAAGATTAGAAATCTCGAAGAATAAAAATATAAATCTCCTATGTCAGACTATGAGCACGACACAGACAGATTTCTTGTAAAGACAAATCAAACCAACGGAAAATCTAATCTAAAAAAATCCATAGTAGCAATGTCACGTGTCTAAAATGAACTGTACAATCGGCTACGAGTTTTTTTATCTATTCGGTGAACAAATGTTTATTGTATAAAAGGCTTTTCACGTCCAGTCTTATTTCTTCAATATCTTTTGTTGGAGTGTTACGATATCATATTCATCATAATATTTGCGGTAGACTTACATTAATATTAAAAGTGTTAAGCTGATGCTTGGTAGCTTTGAACAAAAGATCTACCAGCGATAAACACATTAAGGGAATGATCAATTAAGGAGCAACTATTATCTCAACAAGTAACTATTTTTTCGAGACAAAGTTTCCAATAAGAATTATTCTTTTAATTTTAATAAAATTCATCCTATGAAACTATCTATTTATTATTGAAAAGTAGCTCATCTTTTCCATCATCTACATACTTTTAAATCAAATGCCAACGTACAGCTAACATTAAACAGCCGATCATTCTAACGATCTCCGGCTACTCTGTACAGACGCTAACTGTGCCGTATTCAACAAAGAACCAGGAAATCATGAACAATGATGCTCCTTCCCCAATTTCCCCCCGGGAAGACACCAGCGGGAGGGCCTTTCCTTTACAACCTTGTCCTCTGTGTGTGTGTGTTTTTTTTGCCCTCATGTTGTTCCCTGTCTATTATGCGTTCCTGTCCCGCATTTTTCGCGTCAAGATTTATGACATCACCGCGGTGGTGCCGCGGCTCTGTGTGACACGCTTGATGGATTGATCACCCATCGAACCGGGCTATGCCTTGCCGAGCTCTGCGTACCCAGAGCGAGCGACTGCCGTGCTGCATAATTACAACCCGTCCGAATGCAGCGCGCTGGGTTCCGGAAACTATCGTCGTCGTCGTCGTCGTGCACAAGCTAACAGTACTTGTGAACCGCCCCGTTGTTTGGCATTTCCCGGCAGCACGATTAATCGATCCCGATGGGCCGCAAACAGCGATAGCTGATTAATGGAACGATCACCTCCAAAGGAGCCCAGCGGCGACGGCGCACCCGGGTGTTTCTTACAATTAGCATTCTTCGGTCCACTAACGCAACCACTTGGGGACACCCATTCACACACACAAACGCACACTTCGGGAAGGTTTAATGATAGTATTCTGTGCCTTTTTTTTAATTTATTAGCTATTCACGTTTTGCCGCAACGGTGTTTGGTGCATAAAGAAGCGCGAGGATGACTTCACCCGGAGATGTCTCGTTCGGTGGCGTTTGTCCGGATGTGCTAATCGGCATACCGAAGAGGTGTGTAGCTTTGATTGGATTTAAACAACACAACACCAAATCCTCAGCGAAACAGCTTCCTTTCGGCAAATGCGTGGCAACAAAGGCAAAATAGGTGTTTTGCAATAACGATGATGATGACATAATTGCTGATCTCATCTCGACCATCTCGGTGCATTAATCATGTTGATCACTTTCAATCGCGAAATTTGCGCATTCGTTTGCTGATTTGTGACCATCATCGCTTCAATGAGCGATCACATTACCCAGCCACAATACAAATTGGGCTCTATTGGGTCGAATTTTGAACGCTCGATTATTTGGCCACATTAGGTGGGGCGGCGTAATTGCTGCCCCTTGCAAAGAAACAGGATTTCATCAAACAGCAAGCAAATGCCTGATTGTCCGCCACTCCGTAGCCATTTATTTGCAATTTCTTTCACACCACCATTCTGCGTTCGATGCGGGTCGTGAGGTTAACCGCGACACCCTTTTTACCGGTTGCGCAATATGAGCGATATACATACGCGTGGAGACGCACACGTTAACAACAAGCCAACTAGAGATTGCAGATTGAGATCACGGTGTCCAAAAATGGGAGACCTTTTAATGATACACCTTTAGCCGGCACGGTGGCAGTTAAAAAAAGACCGAAACGAACTCCCGCACAATGGATAAGCACGATGGCCGCACGGTGCGGGCTATGCAATCGGTCTCCCCTCCCAACCAATTTAAGATGACCTCGCCAACCTGTTTCGACAAAAAGGTGAGGTGTCAGGCGGCGAACCAACCAGCAAACCCGAAAATCGTGCCCCTTTTGCTAAAAGTGGGTCGCGTTTTGATGACTTTACAAAATTGAGAAGCCAACCCCGCACTTCCCCGTTGTGCTTTAAAATAATAAAAGAAAAGTCAACAGCAGTCGGGGTGGGTGGGGCGGGAAAAAGCGATGCTCGGAGCAGATGACCTTATCTAGTGATGAAGCAGATTTTGTCCAAAACGTTCGACTAAAACATTGTTGGCCGTTATCAATCATAGCGAACTAGTTTGCGTTTTTCCTGCTTCTCAGCATTCCCTCTATAAAATGTACCTAATTTGGCTAGATTGTACCAAGATCGAATCTCGTGTGGCTCGCAATGGTGAGACTTTCGGTCTAATTAATTCCGTTAGGTTCCGCCTTTGTTGGCGAACAGTGCAGGACAGTTATTTGAACTGGAGGGCTTTATGGAGCTAATCTTCCCGTTCTCATCAGACTCGATGGTGATTCTTCACAAAACGCTGCGGCTCAAGTATTCTTGGCCACTTTTTCTTGTTGGTTTATTGTAAAGAGGTTCGTCGCTTGCTGCAGTCTCCGCGCCGGCTGTGTGCTGTACGATTGCAACGAAAGGTGAAAAACGAAAAAAACACTAAGAAGCCAAGAACTTGTTCAACGCTACGGAGACTCGACACCGAACGAACTACCAAACTGATCCGGTCATTGTATGTTAATTGCAAGATACAAAGATGCAAAAAAGAAGGAAAAAAACGTACAATCCCCAAGTTCCCGAAACTATCAGGCAAGCGATCTCGGTGTACGCCGGACTCGGTACGGATAGCGCAACGAATTGTAAACCCCGCTTTGCTGTGTGGCTTTCTGATCAACGTATTGAGCGTAGGGCTGGGCTGCAAAGCCGATTTCATACGCAAAGAAGCTTAGAGGTAGTAGGAGCGATATTGCGGCAGGGCTCATATCTAAACAAATTGCTCGCCCAGTGTAGCGACGAACAAAAGCGTTGTCTGTACTCTCGGCGCTGTTCTGTTTGCGATTGCCTATTAATAGGACACATAATCGGGCGCGTGCTTGAAGAATACGCATCACTTCATACAGACAAACAGGAGAAAAGACAAACAAAAGCATGAAGCCTACTTCATTCCTAACTGTATCATGGGTTTATACCTAACAATGAAATAGCAAAGGTATCTCAAATGGGCATGATAATTGTGGATGTTTCGCGATTCTAGCACGAGAGCACACACACGATCAGCTCAGAATGCGAGACGACGATGACGGCAGCGCACAAGAGCAGTTACCGTTGTGCGTAAAATTGATTACGAAACTAGATCAATAGGGATAGGGATTGAGCAGTTGGGATTTATAAAGTACAGTTTGAACGATCTAGATTCTGAGTGGCAAAGTGATCTATTGTTTGAAAATGGGGATGAGAGAGTTTATTGCATTTTTTCGGAACGGATAAGGTGTTGATTATTGAAGATGAGTATGAATTTTGTTAAGCAAATGATTCTTTTGCAACATATTCTGCACAATTTGTAGCTTGAAATTCCTAACATTTAGTTGAAGTATTATTTTGTTGTATTCTGTCACGAGTGTTTTTCAATCACTACATAAAAAGAGACATTCTTCAATCAACAAAGCTGCTTAAATGTCTAGTTTATTGCTTTATTCGAAACCAGTTGGTATTCTTATAACAAATTGAACAGGATTACCAACAAAATAAATCTTCAATTATTGGGAATGACTCAATACAGTTGGTTAAAATTCATCAAATAAATAACAGTCAATCCTGATTCAGTTAAATACTAATCGTTTAAAGAATATGCATCGTTAAATACATATATTTAGGCATTATTATGCTATTGACCGTGTCAAAAACAGCTCTACGTCTTCAGATTCTCTGTTAATCAACTACTAATTAGAGCTTGAAGAAATGGAACTGTATCACAGAACCAAAGTTCTTCCACTTAAACGCCTTATCGAAATGAAATAAATCACCAACCGTTAATTCCTACAAATCGTTCCAATAACATTACTCACCTTCAACGTTCTCCCCCCAACATAACTTCTGATTAAAACAAGCCTTATCGGCATGTGCCGTACACATTCTTCCACGGCTCAAAGATGGCCGACAACTTCATCGTTAAAGCAACGAGCACGGTTTCCACCGTGCGCATCGTAAAACAAACCCAAACGATCCAAAACTCTCCAAAGGGACAAGCATTTGCATAGAATGTTCGTTTACTACGGCTACGGTCAGCCAAAGTCGATAGGAAATGCTGACTGAAACTGTGTGCAGCACCGGTAATTAATTGATATGCAGCCCGTTAGACTAGCCAGCCGGACCCGATAAGAATTGTGTCACGCCCGGGGTTTGGATGGTAGATATGTAGGCACATAGAAGAAGAATGATTGTTCTTTCACTCTGCTTCTAACACGCGCGATTGATAGTGCGGTGAGACCCCGCAGAAAGCATTTAATCCTAGATTAGAACGCATATAATTATGTTGCTTTTTCGCTAGCGCAGCTGCTGCCTTTATTCTAATTGATTTTTTGTTGTCGCTCCCGATACATCGCTCCTCCTTTTGCTCCCATTTCCAGCCGGACGCCGAAGCGATTCATTAAAAATTTAAATGTTTGCCAAATTGTTGTGATCGGTAAGAATTTGCGCCGCGTGCCTGCCCTACAAATCTCATTCATTCGACCCAGGCCACCGGATGTTGGCCGTTTCGGGGCCGGCATTAAACGTCCCAAAACAGGGAAGCTATAATGCAATGGTCGTGTGGCTGATCCGCGCGAGCACCAAAGAATAAATTGCTGGTTTCGATTCCATTTCAACTGCCCATTGCGCGGCTCGGTGCGCTTCCAACGTATGCAAGTCAGAGCGCGTCGCGGTACAAAACTATAATTTGTTAAATTTACAGCATTCGCAACACTCTCCGGGCTGGAGTAAAAGCGTTGCCGCAATAACTGGGCCACACCGGCTTGGTTAGTCTAATGAGCGCTCGGGGGGCTACCATTTAAGCAGAAGCAGAAGGTTGGTCGCCCTTCTGCTCGATTGACGCCAACCGGGCGGGCGGACGGGCCAACCAACCAACAGCTACAGCTCTGCCTCGCGACCATTAATAATCGGCTGGGCGATAGGGCCGCTGCTTTGATTTGCACGCTGCGGTGTGCGCGTATGAACGGTCCGATTAGTCGTGACCGAGCGCACCCTTTCGGGTCGAATGCGTTAGACAAAGGCCTCATTCGTGCTGCTCATCTCCCGACCAGCACTCCCGGCAGTTGGGGTTTATCTTTAATTTGTGCTGACCCATTTTTAGCCCTTCCTGCTTAACGTTCGGGACAACAGGCTGGCAGATAGATGGAGAGCGGACTGTGTCGAGTAGAGCTATAAAGTTCGACCTTCTCTGGACGAATGGAAGCGATGCTACGATACCGCGTTGGTGAGGATGAGCCACAGTTGAGATTAACAAAAAGCTCATCGTTTTATCGTACCCGTCAATCGCGGTGGTAGAAGTGACGCTAGCTGGGGTTCAGAGAGGATGGAAAGGAGGAAGCAATAATTAACCGCGAAACGTGAGCTCCATTGAAGAAGTGGCTCCGTATCGTGATTCGGAGCGGGGATGAAAGTCACCGATCGGTTTGATTTGATCAATCGTTCGAGGTGTGGGTGAGGAAGGTTTTTCGAGTTGATTCGTAAATTGCTTTGTCCTCGTTTGCCGATCGTTTGCTGATGAGTTCTTTCACACAATCAAATCGTAGTTTGTTGGGGTAGAATTAATTTTATTCTAAAGGCAATACTGTCTTCTCGCGGCATTGAAGTCTTTCGTCTACCGTCAGCCGTACCAGGTGCGTGTTTTAAAACCTCTTTCACTCCCCATTGGCAGTTATTAAATCCCGTAAGAGTGCAATAAACTTGTTGCTTTTCCCAAAACACACACACAAACACACACATAATACGTACTTGATCGGTATTATCGCACCTTATGCTACGGCTCGAGCGCTTCTACAGCACACGCCTGCTGCATTCCCAAGGTCTCCGCTCAAGGCGGTTGTTTATACTTTTTGGGAAAGAATGAAAGAATGTTTTACGCTCCACCTTCACCAAGCAACGCAGCACCGTACGCAGCTGGTGAAAGCTTCTTTTTTCACCAATCATTCACTTAATAAAAATACGTAGCGGTACTAACTACCACAGGGAGGCGGGCGGCACACTAGCATCCACCAACCATCGATTCGATTGGGAAATCGGATTTCAATTTATTTTCCATTTGCCCTGCTGACTACCCTTTCTGCTGCTACGCAACAATGCTCACAACTATGTGTGTGTGTGTGTGTGTGAGCAGCTCGCATGGGTCATCTAATGCGTATGCGTACAACAACAGCAACAAAAAAAAACCTCCGCTCGCGAGAGAAGCCAAGAAACCCCATACGAAAAGTACGTTTGCTTTCAATGACCTCGGCGTACGCCAATGTAACGGATTCTTGACTCCAGCGTCGATCGCTGGGCGCATGCATGCGTGTGTGTGTGTGTGTTTCTTTTTCCATTGCTTCCCTTTCCCCGTACACACTACAAACTACACTGATGTTGGTGTTGTGTGATGGGTTTTTGGGGTCGAAGCTTTTCCTCCCCCCGAAGCACGCGTGCAGTTTCTTCTGGTGTGGTGTTTTTTTATAAATGGATTGGCCCGAGCATGCGTGTGCCAGTGTGCTGATTTCTTTTACAATTTGGAGGGTTAGTTTAGAAAGGTAGAGTCATAAAATGTGTGCCAAATCGTTGGTTGAATCGATGATGTTAAGTCTTGGATCAGAAAATGAATCAGAAACTAAAGACTTAAATCAAGAAAGCGACGAACCTGATGGTTTTGTCGCAAAAAAACGAACAAATAATGCAATACTATGAAAGGGATTTTACAAAACAGAACCTTAAAGATCCAATTGTACATGTTTTGTTTAAAAAAAATAAATTCAATCATAATTTTAAAAAATCAATGCAAAACAAGAGTACCGCAAATAACTTTGAAGTGTTCCAAATTTCAATGATTTTTACCATATTGAACTTCGTACTATTTTGCCTGCTGAAGTAAGAATACTTTGAACCACATTTTGCTTCTTAAGACTACATATTTGCGCAATTCAATTAAAACATTTTTCTTAGCAGCACCTCTCCTCCATTCCTCTCAATCCGAGCAACTCTTCTTCGAGTAATTTAGTGTGTTTTACCCTTTTTATTTAATGAACTTAACAGCCCAGATAGGTTCATTTTGCTGTGTTTAAAAGCTTTCAATGAAATTACAAACGGCATGCAAAACACTCCAGCCGGCGGGTAACGAATGTACTGTGCAGCCTCATTGCCAAAATCAATGTCGGCGTGTGAACATTATGCTTGCGCTTGCCACTAGCGTGTACAGCATCTTTTCGCTCAAGACCTACTCTAAATATTCATTCTCATTCAAAACTGCCCCTCTCCCCTTCTTCTCTATTGGTTTTAGTGCGAATTAATCCGTCAGTGCGGGTTCGTTCGGAAGGCCTCCGACAGGCGCTGCGCCGGCATTTGCAATTTATTTCACACTCACACTGGAGGAGGTAGTGTAAGGTGCTGCCAATGGGGAGGAGGTTTGGTTTCCGACTGTGTAATGAAATTAACGCAATCAACATCCATCCATCTCCGAGGCGGGTGTGTTTGTCTGTGCAAATGAAGAAGTAATTGCGAAGTGCGTTGCGTGTAGCAGTGCGCCCCGAACGTAGAATGCTTTGGCTTACACCTACTCTCACCCACAGCCACCCACTGCCATGTGGAACATGTGGTGAGCGAGCGAGCGAGCGGGGCGACGGAGGTCACAGACCAGAGGCCCCCCCGGGCACAGTCAGAAGTGGCCACGTTGCGCTTTATTAAATGCAGCGCTCCGTGTTTGTTCCATCGCCGTGACGGAAGTCAGCTGAGGCTGAGTGGCGTGGGTGCACGTGAGCTTTGCCATACGCCTCCACACGCGCCTAGTAAAGGCACATACGGACGCACACACACAGAGACGCGTCTTTGGTGCGGGTACCTCTACCTAAAGCTGGAGGTTGTAGCGTGTATTACGAACGCATGACATCATGCGATCGCGGATAGGCGAAGTCCGTGAGAAGTTGAAGGTTAATCGGCGACAACGTAACGTGTCACGGCAGCGGGGAGAGGGTTGTTTTAGTTTACTTACTCGCCACCGATGTTGAGTAGGTAAACCGTTTTAAGGGAAGAATTCTTGGCTGTGTACGTGTGGGTTTTTTTTGATCGATTTATTTAAGTGCTTTTTGCCGCCCCAGAAGGATGACGTTCTTGAGTGATGTGTAGCAGAGTAAATTAGATTTTTCTGAAGCGATCTATCAAACATGGTGACTCACAAAACACCCACCGAAGAGGAGTGTACACCCAGCACACAAAAGAATTACACCATTAAGGCCACCGAGCTGGTGAGGTGTGCTGTTAATGTTTTCCCTACTTTTTATTATTAATTCGTGCACGCAAATTTAACGTGTTCTTCCCCCCCTTCGAAGCCACAGCTAGATGATCTTCACGACTTTGCTATTTCATCTCCGACACGGCTCAGGTGCTTAGACTTTATGGTATCCAATTTTCATAAAACTAGTGCCCCCTTCGACCTTGCCCTCGGGGTCGGGGGCACTTGCACTGCTCGATCACCCTTTCGGAAGGGAACTTTTGCCTGCCATGTGATGTGCAGTGTAGAATTAAAAAAAAAGTTCATGGGAACCGTAAAGCCGTTTGAATGGGTGTTTTGCTCGCCGTATGTGTTGATAGCAGCTCGGCAAAAAAAGAAGGTTACCTTACTTTGTGCAACCCCTTTAACCAGCGCCCTCATGCACAGTTATGCTTAATTTCCCATTGCATAACCCCGATATGCTTTGTGTTCCTTCCCACCCTCAATCGAGCTCGAACGATAACGATATAATATTCCTGCGGAAACACACACACACACACACACACACACGTATGCATTCTTCGGCACGCATCGGAGGAACTTGTGGTGCCGTTTTTTCCACGCCACCAATTGGTTGGTTCCCCGCACCTAACGGGGAAAAGGTTAAGTAGAGCGAGGAAAGTGATCCCGATGCACGCCGCCGAGTGCTAGATTTGTTTGCATGTGTGTGTATGTGTGTGTTGGTGTTGGGAAAATTGGCAGAAAAACTCCCACCAAATCGTCACATTTGCCGTTACGATCAAAGGGAACGAAGAAACAAACAAAACAAAAAACTATCGACACACCAACGTGTTGAAGATGATCGATTTTTTCACACTGCTGAATTGCTTATTACTCCTTTGCCATGCAGGAATAACATCCTGTTGCCGAATCGTTACTGGCAAATCAAAAGTCGTGACTGTGGTTCGCGAAAAGCACCGAATCATCCCTATAAATGATCGCTTCCGGAAAGCTGGTCGGCCAGGTGACGGCATGGGTCATCCCTGCGGGCGAACTGAGATCATCCTCAAATCTATCGCGGGTCTCATCCCCGATCGTGTTGATCATGTCGAGTGAAGATTTGCGGGAATGATTGGAGAAGGATGGTATGCAAAAACAAAACCAAAAAAAAAAACACAAACCTCTCAACACCCGAAAATCAACGCCAGCTCATGTCCACGCGATCATATCCGGGATGAGTACGTTTCGGGCAGGGAGGGTTTTGAATTATTAACGACCGTGACGGGAAACTTGTACACGCGAGAGCATTGGCATCGATCAAGGTAAAACTGTTAAAATATTAGGTTCAAACTGAAAAGCATTCGGCCTTGCCAGTGATAATCAGTTGGGAGGCTATATTTAACACAGTTGGCTAGGTTTGTGATTTCGTGTGCTGTCGATCAGAAACATCCTTTGGGGTTGTTTTTTTAATACGGTTGGCTATGGCAATGCTATTTGTGTTTCAGTTTGAACATTGAACAGGATCTTTCAATGTCAATTTCCGCGACGTCAGTGGAAATAATCACCTTAAGTATTGATTAAGGAAACAACCTAAAATGTTCTTGAGTAATTATAGTTTAAAGAGTTTTTACTAAGGCAAATCAATAAAAATAACACTCAGAAATCATTTCAGTTTCTTTGCATTAATTGTAAACTGTGTTTAATGTTTCTTGTGTTATTTGAAGTTTTAAAGGTTTTTTTTTTTTATTTAATTTTCCTTTAGTCAGATGTAACGGTGAAATACATTACACTCATTCAATATTACTCAATTTGGATTACTCAAGATTACTTGACACAGCCAAATGTTCGAAATTCAGTTGCAATTGCAGACGCTATTTTACCATGGGTTAACTTATCTGTATTCTTCCCCATAAAATTTGTATAAATTGTTCATTTTATAAAAGAGAAAGAGGTAAATATTTGGCAAATGCGATAAAAGTCAATACTTCCATCAATATCTACGTACTTCAAAAAACATGATGAAAATTGCATTTTGGAAGAGTTGCATCTAAGTAATAGTTGTTTCACTTCACTTTTATTGACAATATAGCAGTCAATGGAACATAAAAATATTGTCCATCATTAAACAAGACATTTTGTGAAATAAACGATTGATCCTTGAGTTTTCATTCATCGATCGTGACTCAGAAAATGCAACTCAACCGCCTAGTCATACTACTAACCTCAATATCCAAATAAGAAATGTTCCAATACACGTTACGATTTCCTGCACGAAGGACAACGAACCATTTTAAAGCTGCTTTCGTGCAATAATTCCTCCATGTTTCGAACACATTAAAAGCGCAAGGATTAAGCAGAGTGTGTAAAAGTTTGGAAAGGAAAAACACAACCCTGATTGATCGGATGACTTTCCCGTTTTTTTCTTTTTCTTCTGCCAGTTAGTCTACCAGATAACCGGTCACCACCATCGGCCATCATCTGGACAGCGGCTTTGTGAGTGCCGCAAGCTGCGCAGCTCACTTACAAAAACGATACTTACTTTCCACTTTGTCGAGGTTATGCAACGCTTGTTGCCTTCGCTTGTCGCACCAAATCCAACCGAACCGAACCGGTGATCGATGAGAGGGAGCCCTGAACCGCTGCTTGCGCTTTTCTTTCGTGACGGGGGTTTTTCGCCTTGCGCCTTGCGCTGCTGGGCGGCTCCGGACTTTGATGAACGCAAGGGCCGTTGCTCGAGGACACGGCGACTCGAGGGAAATCCTGTTTTCGGGGTGTACGTTCCACCAGCACCACCCCTTCGGCTCTTGTCGGCTCCTTTTACGTCTCCCACCAGACAAACATACAAAGGAAAAACGCACACACACACCGGCCAAAACACACACACACTCGTTTGCTTCTTATCTGTGTGATGCACTTTGCTTATTCGCTATGCTTATTCCACTGCACCAACCATTCGAAGCACTGCAGCTTGCAACACAACACAGAACAGAGCACAGAGGAGAGATGAGCACCTCACTCACACTGCACGCACACACACCTTACACTTGCATTTCCGTTTGCTTTTGCTCTTACTGCTTTATTTTTTGTGCACACAGGCGAAAGAGAACCCGAAAAATAAATGTGAAGACAAATATTAAATGATGAGAAATGATCATGTGCCACTCTGAAAATAACGTAGACGTGAAGAATTTATCGCCCCCAGACACTGCTGAGATAGGCTGAGATATCAACAACCCCAAGAGAGGGACAAAGAGAGACAGAGATAAAGAACTGTACACGCACTGTACGAACAAAACTGTAGGGTGTGCGACAGCACCAAGGCAAACACGACAACGGGCAGCCTATCGCGAACACGATCTTTGTCAGCGCACCGGACAAAAAGGCCGTCCGGGAGGCGAAGGGTAGAAAGGCAAACAAAACACGCAACCACACGCGGCAGAACTTGTACGACCAAACGGACGCAGCAACCTTACGCGGCTCGATTCACATATTCTTGCCCGCCATATGTTGGGGAAGTTGTGTTTTATGAGAAAACGCGCCCAAACCAGCGGGTGACGAAATTGGGAATTAATTTTAGAAACACGCCAAAACTTGATCGAGACACTTGCTGGCCAGTGGTAAAGGGTAAAGTTTTAAACACTGCACTGTGAAAGAAGCAATCCTCCCCCGGGGCGGGCACAACAGTCAAGCTAATTTATGGTTTTTTTTCGGGCAGCAAAAAGAACCACTTCTTCGTAAGAAAAAAAAAAAACACCTGAAAATCTTTGGTGCAAAACTCAAAAGTAGCAGATCCCCACCCGGCGGGAGGTTCGTTCACTTAGCCACTGAAAGCTGGAAAATGTTGAAACGAGAACACACACATAGTGCTGAGATCGAGGATCGCGTAGAAAAGCACACAGAGAAAACAACAACACGCAGATCGACTTACACACTCTGTACCGCTACGAAGCTACGAAACGAATAAGCGGGCTGCGCTCGATCGGGAGACTTCAACGCGACCGCAGACCGGAATACCTTGAAAATGTTGCTCAGGTATCGTTCTTAGGCACGGCTGCCGTGATGTTGGGTGAAAAAAGTATTGTAATTGAAAGTTGTCAGGTGACATTAATTTGATATTGATTTGAAAAATAAGATAAAATGTAGGTTTACCAGTAAACGAGTGTAGTTGTTAATAATATACAAAAGGAATAAAATAGTTTTCACACTGTTTGATCTTATGAAAGGACATAGTGGTCATTTAATTTGACATTCGTTCAATGCTTAAGTTCATGTTAATTGATGATTGTATTGCTATATATGCTATATAAACGTTATATTTTTATACAATTATACAGTAATATCTGGGTAATTTGACTTTTGACTCGATCATAGTCACCAATAACCACAAAGGATCATGACCATAATCATGACAACTGTGCGAAGACCGTTATGCTTTGAATTGTTGCATAGGCAACACCTTCAATGTCTCTCTGGCATTCAGTTATTCAGTTCCTCTACGATATTGCAATTACGTTTTATTTTATTCACATTTTACCATTAATAAACATGTCCTCAAACACTGAATTCGAGAAGAGAAAAAACATTAAGTGATGAAACCTCATAAAACAAGACATTAACAAGGTATCAGGTGACTTAAGTTCGTTATAAATACATTGAGCACACATTTCAACGCTATGCAAGTAAGAATTTATCCGGTTTATTCTAACAAAAGAAGTTCTCGAAGAAGTTGTGTGACATTTCCTTTACTCTTTCTTATGGAAAGTGTACTTCATTTGATGGAAATTGGACTCATGGCATCCTTTTTTGAATAGGATCCTTATAAATTCCTTAGTAAACATGGATTTGTCCAACAAAGGTACTGTAGAGTCTAATTCCAGTTAAGCTAAGTTCATTTCAAGTAAGCAAGAGTTAATTAAGTGTCTCACAGCTATGGGAACTCCTGGAAAATACTGTATTTGATAGCTCCTGTATTATCGTTTACCAAAAAAGGTTTAAATATATTAACTTTGTGATCTGTCTTGGCCCGGATTCATAAGTATTTTTTATAATAAAAAATACTTAAGGATTCAAGTTCATCAGCCATTGATCATAGATAATTTTAACAATTTTTTCACGTAAAACCAGACTTAAAGTTGTTCTGCGCAGAAATTATAACATTATTTTCAAAAAATTGAATTCTGTCACATAATTCATCATCTTGAGATAACGATAAAAAGGGATTGTTTTATTTTTGTTATATTTGAAATCAAATCTCTAGGGGGTTTTGTGATCATGCTTGCACCAGCAAACTCATGCTGCTCGATCTCTCTCTCCCTCTCTCTCTCCTTTTCTTTCTTTCAGCGGAACAGCATCGCTCCCTTTTCCACACACACACCCATCGGAACCGGACGGACCGTTCGCTCTGTGTGTGCATTTCATAAACCCCTCGCAGCACGTAGTGGTATTAGTGGCGCAAGGGGTTGATGATGTTGCCAGCCCAGCGCGAGCGCAACCGTACGAATGCACGCGCGCACCGTTTGTGTGCAGGAATGTGTTGAATGGGGCGATGTGTATGCGAGCCAAACGCACCATCACTCGTGGTGCTATGGTATTGGTGTGAGGCGCATAGTGGGCTTAATTGAATGCGTTGTGGCGGTTTTCGGCCACCATGCGCTCCCCAAAAATTGCGTCCGTTAAGCAAGAATAATTTAATTAGAACATTTTCTAGGTCAAAAGCAGTTAGGGGTGAGTTCGGGAGTGTGGCGTTTTTCTCACTTTTTATGGTAGAAAACAGTTCTTTTGTGCCCGGGGTTTGCTTTTGCCTGCAGCAAGTAAGAGTCGTTACACAAGAAATTTTCGTTAATCAGATTCTAATTTTCTCACCCCAAGGTACATGAGTGCAGCGCAACGATTGGGTTTGATGGCGATGAGCTAATAATAAGTTGAAATTATTTTTAAACGGCACATGGAACGGGATAGAAATTCTTGCACAAAAACTCCACTTAAATTGCCATAAATTATGTAGGCTTTTTTTGAATTGAATTCACAAACCTTACAAACAAAGGGCCGTTTCACGTGCGATGGCAACATGTTGCCCTGTAACTCTTTAATTGGACACATTTAAATGGCCACTCGGATTTTTTTTTTTTTCGAAATCAATTGTAGCCTCATTTTTTACGACATTGATCTGAATACTGAACTGCTTCTGGGGTGGCCAGTGCAAGTAATTGGTAGCAAAACGTTCATCACACATCATTAGGCGCATCCCGAGCACCTAATGAGTGCCGTACCGAAGGAATCTCCTGCATCTCCGTCTGTATCGAGGCTGCACCTTGAATGGAATCTTCCACTTGAGTAAAAGAAATCGAAAAACACAAAAACAAAAGTGACCTTAATTCGGTCGGCCTAGTAATTAGGAAGCTTTTTCTCCCGTTTACTTTCGTTCGATCGAGACGCGAGTGTGCAAACAACGCGTTTAGGACTTCCTGCTCCTCAGACACGGCACGGCAAAACCAAAAGGTAAACAAAGCGCAGATACAGTTAACAAATCATGTTAACCCGGCCCGCCATCCAAACATCGGCCAGCATCGAGCATAATCGGCACAGAAGTAAAAGTGTGTCCTCATTTCCCTGTCCGCCAGCGAAATGGGTCACATCCCGCCCAGAGCACGGCTCACTGTGAAATGGTCATTTGAAAATCCCGCGTCCCCTAATCGCACTCCCCCCTCCCTCTTTGCACCTATCGCCCGGCAGCCCACGCGCATGGCACGTTGATTTGTTGGTGTTTGAGGGCTGCCTTTTTTCACCCTTCGAGCGCCATTACCTATTGCAACCAATGCAACGCAAACATGTGCATCTCGCCATCCAATATGGCGCTATGGGGAGCGCACCGTTGTGTGCGTTCAGAAACGAGCAGAACCGGTTGCAATCGAGAAATTGCAACACTCACACACACACCAACACACGGATAGGAGCCGAAAAGTGCACAAGAGAGAGAGAAAAAAAGCACCCCAACAGCACGAGCGAACGATGGGGAAATGCAGTTTGTGCACCCTGAAGACAAAGGCTTCGATGCAAAAGAAAGAAAAAAAAACAAACCTCCAGACACCCTTTCGCGAGAATGTGCAACAAAGACGGGGCTTTTTGGTGGAGCGACACGGCCTCCGACACTGTTCGTTTGAGCATATTTTTGCAGCATTTTCGTTACTCGCCCAACAACCCCTTTACGGCCTTTATTGGCCATTTTCCAGGAACGGGCGTACAGTGCCTTCGTGCATATGCAAGCGATTTGTTGCATTGATTCGATACAGGAAGAACACACATACCTGCCTTCCAGTTGTCTCCATTGCACCCCTCCTAAAGCCCGTCCACCCCAAATCGACAAGCTGCCTCGAGGCATTGGAATGCAAACGTGCATCGCTCTCCTGGCCTGGGTCTTTGTGCGAATTGTCGTTCCGGTCGTGGAATGACTAATCGGAAAAAAGCCTCCCCTTTCTCTGCTCCCCCACCATTTGCGATGTCTTAAAAGCGTGATGACCGATTAAAAGGGCGTGAACGGGTGACTTGTACGAAGGCATAAGAGAGGAATCTATGCTAGGGTTACTTTATTATCGAAGCTCAACCGCTGCACTCAACGGGGCCCTACTGCACTACCGACCTCGGTGGTGGTGGTGGTGATGTTGCCGCCCCGTCCAGATGCCGCAGATAGTCCTGCTCGAAATCGTTCATCTGCTTCGACTGTTCCTGGTTGAACTGTTGCTTCTTCAGCTGGTCCACGCTTAGCAGGAGCTTCTTGTAGTCGGCCAGCACCTCGGTGCGCTGTTTGCGCAGTTGCCGAATCTGCTTCTCGTATGTGAGCCGTTCCTGTCGGGCGGCGTCCCGTGTTTCCTGCAGAACGGGAAAGAAGGGTATGGTAAGTATAAGTAACATTGTTTTGTAACTGTGGTGTGTATGTAACTTAGGAATTTTGTTTTAATAACGTTTTAAGTAGCTTGAGAGTCATTTTTAACAGCTTCTATGAGTTTGTGATAAGCATTTTATAAGAGAAGTGCATACAAGTTTGCCAAAGTGAGCATTATGTAAGAGCAGATTAGTAACTTCAAGCTATTTTTTCAAGTATAAACCTTGAACTCTGATAGCAACTCTATATGCTTAAAATAAATCCTTAAATATACTTTGTGAACTGAAGTAAAAGTTTCACAAGTTTGGGGTACGAAGGATTATTACTTCAGAAATGTATTTCATTCAATTAAGCTTTACACAACGTCCTTTATAACAAATTTAAGTCCTTCATAATTTTGTCATATTTCTGTACCACGTGGAAGAGAAGATGACTTGAATTGAATTTATCATTTATGATTACATTGCTGATTTTTTTTTAAATTAATTTTGAATCAATCCCGGCATTACTCCTTACGTCAGATATTGTACTAACATCTGTCAAAGTACTAATAATATTTTGCAACTAAATCAATTAAAAAAACTTACAGGGTTTTTTTTAAGTCGAATTGAGAACTGCCATGATTTATCAAGAAGTTGTTTGACATTTTGATACGGGTTTCAATTTAAATATATTTGAACCACTTTTATCCTGATTTCAAACACTTTGAGCAAGTGTTTTCGCTAGAAACCAGTCAATTAGTGGTTGACGAATTCGAAATTATGCAAAAACACTCATGAAACTCCTATTACTAAAGATTCTTGCGTTGGTTTTGTCGTGTCATAGATACACAATGCTGACCATATTTCGTTTCCAATCCGGACAATCCGTCAAACAAATAAGACAAGTAACCCTGCTTAAAACCCGGCATGATCGCGTAGGTCTTATACGCCTCGGCAGAGCAAAAGAGGCAAAATTTACATGCTAAAAATATTCATATTTCAATTCTGTGCGTGATCTCAAGCACTGCTCCAAAGTCCAAAAAGCCAGCTCTCTGTGTCTGTGAATGAATACAGGTAATATTTAGCATCGTTGGAGTTCCATCGAAAGCTCCATCTTTATGGCGGACAGAATATCGTAAATATCGTCTCAAGCTGTGAGCTCTCGAAGCACTCCATACTCCGCAAATATCTTTAAGCGCATCTTCTCCAAAATTCCCCACTTGATCATCTGTAACACAGCGTTCAGAAACGGGATGAAAAGGGGGGAGGCCCAAAGTTTCCCAATTTTCTTACCCACTTGCTACAACCGACAGGCAAACAGACAGAGCACAACCCGAGAAGAAGCCTTTCCGTCAACAGACGTAACAAACCGATACCTTTTCCGAGTCGTTCGCAATGCTCAGCTTGATGCGCAAACTTTCGACCTCCTCCTGCGCCTTGAGCAGCCGCCGGTCCTGCGTTTGGTTGTGGTTGGCAAGGTTGCGTATCTCGGACCGCGCACCGTACAGCTCCTTCGCCGAGACGTTCAGCTGGGCGTCCTTTTCCTGGAAGCATCAATCATCCGGCGTTTGAAATTGTGAGTCAAAAGACTTCACACAACCCTCTCGCCTTCGCTCGAACGCAACGCACCTTTAGCAGTTTGTCCAGCTCCACGTTGCGCTCCTCGTACTTCTTGACCGTGCGCTCGAGCGCCCCATTCTTCGTCAGCAGCTGTTCCTTCACCGCCTCGAGCTGCTTCAACCGATCGAGCGCCAAATTAAGATCCTTGACATTCGCCTCGTTCTGCTTCTGGCTCGCTTCCAGCTCGGTCTGAAGGATGGCGACTTTGGACTTGAGAAACCTACACACACAAACACACGACCAATCGTCAGCTCCGTTAGTCGTACAAACAGCCTTCCCCCCAAACCTACTTGATCAGTCCCTCCGAGCTGATGTTCTTCTTCTCCAGCACCTTCGGTACGACGTCGGCCATGTTTTTGCTGAGATTGCGAGCCGCCGTCCCGGCCGATGTCACCGATTTGCTTGCGATCAGCATTCCACCACCCGGACCGGGGCCACCGCCTACACCACCACCACCGCTACCACTGCCCCGCTGGCCATTGCTTACCTTGCGCTCCACCGAAACGGTCGTGACCTTCACCAGCTGCAGCTGCTGGTTGGTGGTAGTGGTGTTACTGTTATTGGCCCTCGTGCGCTCTTCCTGTATTGCGTCGCACCGAATCTCGGTGAGGGTCGTCAACGTGCTGGCCGGTTCCTGGACACCTCCACCGTACGTATCCTTCTCCCCATCGCGCACCACCGCAAAGATGACGGCCGAAGAGCGTTCCTCACATTCTGGGTCCTCGTCCGAAGCACCGGCAGCAGCACTGCCACCGCCACTGCCGCCCACACTTCCACCACCGATTCCACTTTCCTTATCGGTCGTATCGATCGAAGCGCCCAGCTCGGAAGAGGACGACTCATCGCCCGGCCCGACGACCACCGTCGCCGCCGCCACATTGTCCAGCTTCTTCAGGCCGTGGCGCAACCGGCGCTTCGTTGTCATCCAGCTGACGTTCTCGTTCAGCTCGAACAGGCCCCGTGACTTGGCGTTTATTTCCTCGTTCAGCCGGAACAGAACGCGTTCGCGCTCGAGTAGCACCGGATCCATGCTGTATTGTTTTCCGTTCCTGTCGGGTTCCTTACCGGGCAACTAGCGGCATCAAGTGTAGAACCTTTTTCTTTGTGTGTCAACCACCGCAAGGTGCTGTGCTTCCAGAACAACCAACCGTGCACGAAAAGTGTCCCAATCTTTCTTTACTTTCCAGCACAAAAAAAAAACCCACAAACGAGAGCTCTCGGATTTTCCGCTCCAACGCGTTTCGCTGCAATCGGTGCCCGGCGAGTGAATGCACGCCAAAGTGCCAACCGTTGATTGAAACGGGTGGCGTCGTATACCGTCTACAGCCGTTGCCGTTGACAACCGACCGGAAAGCCGGCCCGGGGGTTGCTATGGTTTTTCCTTTCGGCGTAGCGATGGTGAAATTCGTCAGCCAGCCCTGCCGTTGCCGTTGTTTATGTACGCCAAACAGAATGCCGGCGACGCACCTGTTGATGGCTGTCCCGTTGCGTGCCGAGGGTTTGTTGACGTCCGGAACATACTGGGAATGTCAATTGAGGTGATGTGTTCCGAAAAAGCAAAGAACGTTTCCTACCGTGGGACGCGTTCCAGTTTACCGAAATGTGAATGGAACATGCATTGCTGATGGTAGAAAAGTGTTAAACCGTGTTTGTACGAGTACTAAGACGTGTTCTATGAGTCATCTCTTTTGGGAAGAATTTACAACAATAAACCCTCAAAAACGATACAAATTTATTCCTTTTAGCACAAAGTAAAGTTGTGTTATTACCAAAGTAATTACGATTTCTGTCAATCATGTAAATCATTTCTTTTACACTGTTTGGTTTGATTTTGTTTAACTTCAAAGCCCTTATCCCACTCTACCAGTGCTTGTAAGGGATTGCATAAAATGCATTTGTTATTTTACGCTGCTTTTTTTCAAATAACTACTGCCGGAAATGTTTCGTTCAACAGTACCAGAGTCTGCTACCGGCTTGTACTGTTTCTGGACCTGGACAGTTGTTCCTTGTTCCTTGACTGAGAGAGGTTCAGGTACAGTGTTTTAATTGAGCTAAGTTCAGTATCGATTCCAGCAACGGCATGAATTGAGGAATCGTTTGAAGAGCTGTATGACTTCTATAACTTTATGACATCTGCCTAAATTTAAAGACCGCTATAAGTTCAGGATCAGATACAGACCCAATATCGATTCGGGAACTGTTTCAGAACGGGTATGGGTTCAGAACCCCTTTAAAGACCATAAACTCTTAATTCTAATGCCGGGAAGGGTTCATGATTTGTTCCAGTAATACTGGTCAATATTCAAGGCCATTTCTCCAGAACCTGTATGAGTTCAGGATCCATTCCAGGAATACAATATGTTTAGAATCTGAATCAGGACTTAACTAGCTTCAGTATAAGATCCACTGATGAAATGTGTTCAAGATCAATTCTAAGATCATTATGTTTTTGGAATCAATTCCATAACCAACAAGGGTTTGGAATCAATTCCAGGACCGGTTTGAGTTCGGAAAAAGTTTCACGAAATTTGCTCTTCAAATTTTTTAGGCTCCTGTAAATTACGTTGTTTTAAAACGAAAAAAAAAACGAATGCTCTCTGGAGGTATTTGACATCATAAAAATTATGTTGCGTAGTTCTGTAGCCGGACTAAATTAATTAGTTTTACAGAATCAAAATCTTTCCTAATAGTAACAACGTATTGCTTCACACTGAACACTGAACGCCATAAACTTAACAACGCAACTACTTTTACACACTTAAGCCTCTTGTGGCAAAAAGCTGCCATAAAAGACACGCAATGTCGACTTTCGTACCAACCATCGCCTTATCAATCGTTATCTGTGGCACTTGTTGTCACTGATTGCACCGCAATAGCGGGACACACCAAACGGGGAAGGTGATTTATCACCAAATTCAGTCTTCTGTTCACAAACGCCTCAGCCGTATCGGAGAAAGTGGCATTCGATTGCAGTTTGAACCGCATCGTAAAGATGTTCCGATTATCCAACGCGCTTGTTTTGGGGTTGCTTTTCCTCGCAACGGTAACACTGGCCCAGCAACTCGAGCTGGCAAAGAATTACGTCTGCACCGAAGACTTTTGTGACGTGAGTAGCTGTATCTGCAACGTCACACGGTGTGTGCTTTTATCAATAAATTGTTCCTCCGTTTGTAGAACTACCGAGAAAGCAACGAGTGTGATGCACTGAAAACGGCTTGCCGAGTGCAGAATGCTACGCACAATGGGATCATCTTCCCGTCGGCGACCCCTTGCTCCTGCTGTAAGACCTGTGTGGAGAACCTAAAGCTTGGCGATGACTGTTCGGTGGGCGGGTTGGGTTACCCAGTGCCGGCTGGTATCTGTGGCCCGGGGTTGTACTGTAAGGTGGCGGAAGGTGATGAGCATCCCACCTGTCAACCGAGTAAGTATTGTGATAGTTCTAGTTTGGAGTGAAATATTGAATGAAGATCATTTTGTGGCCAGTGCTTGAATCGAGCAAGTGCTATACGGCCCAGAAGCAATTTGACGATCAACGGCAGGCCGGCTTGATTGGGCATCTGATGCAACGTCCAGAGTGTGATGGGGATGGAAACTTTCAGCCAGTTAGATGCATTCCAGGACAGACGTAAGTAATGGATAGCCTGGTATTTTTAGGAAAGCTTCTGATGAGTTGTTCTCTCTCTCTTTCAGCTGTTACTGTGTGGATGAAGAGGGTAAACGGATCTTTGGGGAGGCCGTCCACACCGCAAGCATTCAGATCTCGATGAGATGTGGTAAGAACTTAAAAAATTATCATTCAAAGATCTCTTCCAAAGATATTGTAATACATTGAAATTATCCCCAGAATGCTCCCGACTGGCGGCAAAGGCACGCACGCTGCTCAACTCGCAATATCCCGTACTGACGTCACGCTGTGACTCGAAAGGATCGTTCGATCAGCTGCAGTGCGTCGACGATATGTGTGTCTGCGTGGACATGCACACCGGTCGTCCAACTTCTGACCTTCGCAACGTTACCCGAGGTCTTTCCGCGCTACCGTGCTGTATGTAGCAATAATTGATCTCCCCTTTCTCATAAACTGCATTCATTATTAAATCACCTCCTTCCCGCTCCAGTCGATAAAAGGCTGCACGAAAATACGACCTACTTGCGGGACTGCGAAAACGTCAAGATCACCCAAATCTACGACATCAGCGAGTACGCGACGGAAGACTACAACGTGCTGGAGTTCGAGCGTGACATCTGCCAGCCGGACGGGTTCTACGATCGCATCCAGCTCCATCCGACCGGTGGCTACCTGTACTGTTCCGACCGGGACGGTGCTCCGATCGAGAGCTACCGGGCGCCAGTCAACTCACGCCTAGCAACGACCATGAACTGCAGTAAGCGTTTGGGGCTTATGAAACCTTGACAAAAATCGTTCAAAATGACACGGGGTGCAAATTAATTGCCTTGTTTGTTTGTTGCAGAATGTGCCCGTGCGAGAAAGCTGCTGATCGATAGCAAAAGCCTGGAGGTGCCCGAGTGTTGCCCGAACGGGAACTACAAGCGGTTGGCATGCCGGCGCGGCGAGTGCTACTGTGTGGACGAGGACGGTGGACAGGTTGGGGTGGAACGGCCGGAAAAGGACAAACAGCGGCTGCCCTGCTACAATGAGGGAGATTATTGTCCAGTTTCGTGATGGCGAGGGCCAGTTGTTTGTTGAATTTTAATGCCAAGACCTTGGTCCACGCTAGTGGGCATCTGTTATGACACGTGTCAAAGGGCGGTTGTGAAGCGAACAACGAAACGATGGTCAATAAACAAGTGTCTTGATGTGCGCTTGAAAATTAAACATTAATTTGCATGTGAAAC
This sequence comes from Anopheles arabiensis, assembly GCF_016920715.1. Lineage (NCBI taxonomy): Eukaryota > Metazoa > Arthropoda > Insecta > Diptera > Culicidae > Anopheles > Anopheles arabiensis. Next base: position 83,881,909 of record NC_053517.1, on the reverse strand, counting down.
TGCACGCCACGAGCGTGCGCCTGCCGATTCTCCCTACCGCGAGAACAAGTTTCCACGAAACGTTTATTACATTCTAGGCTCTACACTCTAATCGCTTACATATCGAATGGCACGTACAATAAACAAATAAACAATACAACATCCTCCTCAATACCGTCAGTGAGCAACAAGGGGGAGCACTTCGCTACAGTGCCGTCTCGTTCAGGGGCCGCGCCCAGTCGGGGAAGTGCGCCAGCTCGGGATAGATAATGCTGCCCCAGGTCGGGAAGCTGGCCCAGCTGATGAGCAGCGTAAAGATGGACGGTCCAATGCCGGCGACGGCCATATCCTTGATCCGGATGTTGCCCACCCCGGCCACGATCGCGTTCGGTGGCGTACCGACCGGCAGATGGAACGAGAAGCTACACACCATCGCGACCGGAAACATCAGGTACAGGGGATGAATTTCAATTGCGATTGCCTGAAAGATACATTGTGTCACGTTATTGTAAGCCAAACACAAGACAGACACATGAAAAGCGGGCGAGACCGTACCACTTCCGCTAGCACCGGTAGCACCACGTTGCAGATCGCCACGTTCGAGGTAAACTCGGTGAGGAATTCACCGACCACGCACAGCACAAACAGCAGCAGCAGCGGCGGAAGCACCTTCAACCCTGCCAGCGACTGGCCAAGCAGGGCCGACATGCCGGAAGTGCGACCACCCTCGGCAAGGGCAAACCCTCCGCCGAGCAGAAACAGCAAGCTCCAGGGCGTCTTTTGGTTGATGAAGCGCCACGTGATCAGCCCAGGGGAAGCTTTTTTGGGCAGGCGGCCTACCAAAACGGAACAAAAACATAAAAGATATAGCCGGTGCCAAGCACTCAGGGATTGTCAAGCAATGGACACGCGAAAGCTCCGCTTAGGTAAAGCTTGAAAGCGCGTGGACACGCCTGTACGCAACGCTATTGCACGCAAGACTTGTACGCAAACTTACCGCCACCCTTGTGGAAGAAGGCGAGACAGTTCCAGTCGGCCGGCACGATGAACAGCATGATCACGACGAAGATGGCGGGAGTGGCGTCTTTGATTTTGCTGCAAAAGAAATCCCCAAAACCACGTGACTATTCAATAAAACGGAACAAGAATTGTGTTCGGGAGTCACACTCACACATCCGGTACCAGATCGGCCCATCCCATCATGAAGCCAGGCTCGCGGGTAAAGTACAGCACAACCGAAAGGACGAAGAAGAAAGCCACTCCAATCTCGTGCGACGTCATGGGGCCAAGTTCACGGAGCCGGTTTTCAATCACCCGCTCAGCGACGGCCTCACCCTCGGGACCGATGTTGGCGGCACGGGCATCCTCACTGTTGGGTCTGTAATTGACGGAGACTTTTTGTGAGTATCTCCTGAATTTCTTTACCTTCAGTACATTCCAACATTACCTAAACAGTCCCATAAACAGCCACTGCAACCACACCCAGGTAAGGAAGGTGAACAGCAACATTCCCGGGATGTTGTAGAACATAAAGGAGGGGAAATCAATCCCTGGTGCCTCGGGAAATCGGCTCTCGTAGATGCCCTTCAGCGTCAGATTCACGCCAGAGCCGACGATCGTCCCAACGCCACCGCACGTTGCTGCATAGGCCGTACCGATGTAGTAGCACATCGTGATCTTCGTTGGTCGCGGAAGTCTGCATAGCAAAAAAGGTTGACATTGAAATAGCTGTTTACCTTACCACACAAAAACACACACACACTTACTCTTCATCCCGTTCCGTGCAGGATCCTTCGACCGACTTTGGCTTTTCGTTAATCTTGCACAGTCCTTGCTGGAAAGGTCAGGAAGAACGAGCGTAAGGTTTAGTTGTACTATCAATAGGAATGTTTCTAGTTCGCACTGCTACTGACCGCTTCGAGCTCCTCCAGCACAGCCTGTACGATCGGGCACATCATCGCGACGGTGGCCGTATTGGAGATCCACATCGAGACGAACATCGTCACCATGGTCAGGCCAAAGGTAAGCCGCCGCTGGCTACACCCAATCACGGAGATCACCTTCAGGGCAACGCGCTTGTGAAGGTTACAGTACTCGACGGCCAGCGCCATCACGATACCACCGATGAACATCAGCATCGTGTCCTTCATGTACATCATGCACGTCCTGTTCGTGTCCAGGATGCCCATCAGCGGGAACAGCACGATCGGCAGCATGGAGGTGATGGGCAGTGGTAGTGCCTCCGTTATCCAGAACACTCCCATCACCATCACGATGTACATGCAGCGGAACGGGGGCGATGTATCGACCAGGAAGACGGACGCGGCTATGAGTGGAACCAGCAGCACTAGCAGCGTCTTCCAGTACACGCCCATAAACAGGCACATCCGTCGGCCGCATCCTTCCGGCAGTTGTGTCCTGTGTGGTTTTGTAGATGGAAAACATATGAATAACACTTTTTACACGCTTACACGATCACACGAAAGCACTTACAGTGGTGGATCTAGCTGTAGTGTTAGCTGTTCCTTCTTAATCACAATCGGTGCCTCGGCCATTGCTTTTGCTACACACTATCGATCGACTTCTAAACACATTCACAGACCGCACCGGAGAACATAAAAGCACCGGACAGCGATCACAGAGTTCCCCACTAAAACTCCCCCTTGTCTAATGTGATCCGTACCGGTTCGGAGGTGAATCTCGACTGCCTGAACGGCTTTATCACACCGTTCAATTGGGACGCTTCTCGGCACCCTCCTCCCTCCCCCAGAACAGGCGGAACACGCGACACACAGCACACGTTCTCGGTGAAGGGCGAACACGCGCTCCACCGATTAACCGTCCCAAAATGGCACTACCGGAACGGATCTTTTCCCCACCCCTTCACACGTTCACTTCACTTCAGTGTGGTTCGCGCCACAAACACAACTCGTATCTTCCTACTACGGGCGGAAGGTGTCGCAGCAGGCCTTTACACAATCTCGCCACCACCGCGGCGGTCTCCTTCGATCGGCGGAAGCTGAATGAATGGGGCCGGACACTAAAAAAGCATCCTTTATGATTGATACGAGCCAAGCGCGTGCGGTGTGTGTGTGTGTGTTTGATGCCGCCGCCCGATCGACTCCTGCTTGCCCTCCGCTTCGTTCCCGCCGTGCCGATGCTTTCCGATTATGTAGTGTGGCTGTGTTCTACTACGCTGAATTTTGCTCCATTCCCGGTGTGTCTCCCCTTTGGGGGAGGGGCGCACGGGCAATGTGTCTACAGCTGTTTAAATTTCGAGTACAACAAGCAGGTTGAACGAACAGTTCCCGCGTTGGGTGTGCTAGAATGCTCGCTAACTGAGTGCGAAAAAAAAGAAACCAATTGAAGTAGCTGTGGATGTTTTTGTTGCTCTCCAGCTACACACAGTAAGCGTTGATGCGCCCTTTTTCAAACACGCACTATCAACGCTATCGAGCGAAATGATCGGGCTTTATACAGCGTTTGGACGCGGGCGGCCATCAACCAGATCGCGCTGTCGAGATGGCTCAAGGGTTTGGTTGCTTATCTGCACGCCAGCTCACGCAAACATGCCCTTACACGACCTAAATTTGAAAAAAAAAATGCATTATAAGGTTAAGTGCACACAGACACACCCGCCGATGGTCAGGCGCTTGGTGGGTGGGCGCTCGGGCTTAGGTGGAGGTAGCGGTAATCGGAGGTCGTTAGCGTTGCTAGGGCAATAAATTGAATCCCCTTATTATCGGGTCCGAGATTAAGGGTAGTTTTGGAAGGTCCAATAGTTCTGGGAAGTGTAGTACACACTCTTCCCCCAATTTATCATTAATAGTGATCCGTTTGGATGCTTTCGTCATCGAAGTGAGGCACTGTGGATAGGGCAGGAACGATTTGGTTACCTTATTTCGGCAGTATACTACAACAGAAGTATGATTTGCTTGTAAGGGATCGTCCATAAGCTACGTGATGCTCAATTAAATAAATCAGGGTACATAACGCGGGAGGGAGAGTAGGAAGGGGGGTGAAACATTGTCACGTGTCACGTAACAACACGTACAGTGACAGATTAGAGGTTAACAGAGGCCCTATGCGGCCTACTAATGTGTCTGCTGAAAGTAGGCTCTATTGAAATACATGATGAATGAATGGATGATTAAAACATTTATATTTTTAGCGTAACATAATTTATGGATGAGCCTCAAAGAAGATTGAAATGCCCTTTTTTAGACTTTATTTACACGCTTGCATAGCCCAAACACTTCGGATGTTTTCCAAGGACAAATATTTTATTCAATTAACTGTTTTGATCATTCCAAAATTTAGTCTAGATACCAATCCATTTATTTTAAATAAAAACAAAATGCAAAAAAAAACTTACAAAACTATTTGTACCTTTCGTCCGTTTTTCTTGAAGTATCACGAATAACCTCTAAGCACAACGATCCACGGCGTATTTGTTTAACGTACTTCCCCATGGAAGGAAACTGTTCAATCCACCCCGAAGGACGGGCACAAGATCACTGCACTCCAACCAAGTACCAGAATCGCGATGTATTTCCGTCCTCTCCGTCCTGTCGATCATTCAGACGACAAATCAGCGTGTCCTCCTCATTAAATGTGATGCAAGCCGGCAAGCTTTATCAACGGGCCTGGGGCCCGGTTCAACGTCTTCTGCCGTCCAACGGGCTGCTATTTCAGTGGGCCTTATCCTTGACCCAGCTATTAATTTTATTAGTCACTAATCTTGTAAAGTGTCGTTTTTCGTGTTCTTTTATACCGGCCAGCGTTTGTTAAATGCGTCGTTGATGACGATTATGCGTCATCGTAGGACGTTGCAGCGGTCAATCGCTGATAGGGATAGGGTTCTTTTTTATTTGTTTCGTCTACGTCTGAAAATGGTTCCTAATTCTACAAAAATACCAATGTTCGATGACGACTGCAGTAGGGCGTTGATACGCTGGGCGTAGGGAAAAAGGGCCTCACGTACGATGTAGTGACGTACGTAATGGATCGAGGATCGATCACGTTGCCAAGACAACAAAAAAAACAGGAAACAGCGGACAACAGCAGGTCAATGGATGGCATTGGTTCGGGCCAGGCACGTACGATGATCGCGTGGCAGTCTTTGGCAACCTTCAAACATTTTTGGTGCAGAAACCCATCGCAGCGCCCGATAATTCTCTCACTAATGCTGGTTTCCATTCACTTCACACTTGTTGCGTTTGAAATTAGCGACGAGTGCGCAAACATTCACTCTCATTAATTAAAAATAATCCAACTGTGACGTTCGCTTTTTAAAAAGGTACTAAAGGCAATTACAACAACAGTGATGGTGTGTGTTTTTTTTTCAGAGAGGATCACAAAAACTGCCGCACAGTAAACTATTAAAACCAATGTAATTAAAATTCAATCGTAACCACTTACAAACACACATGCACTCACTTTGATCCCATTCGCCTTATCGTACGTCATCGGCGGAAAGGTTTTTTGTGCCGGGTTAACGGAGGAAGGTCTGGAAACTACAACTTCCACATATATTTACCAAACACCGACACGTACGATCCTGCTGCATTCGCGTGCGGTGTTGTTTTCCACTTCTGATATTTACAAAAACTAAGAAATTTCAATTTGTACCACTGATAGCGTGCGATAGTGGCGTTTGTCGGCCCATGCGGATGGGTTGGACTTTTGTTTCCCCTCCTTTCCCATCATTGGGTTTGTTTGCTCCCATTAGTTGGTAATTTGTTTTCACATTACTTTTTCCCGGGGCGTGCGGCGTTTCTGAGAGTATAATTTATAACGCACGATTCGAAAGGAACGGGTGATAAGCGGCTATGAGAAGGGCTGATGTCATAATCCCATTAACGCAGTCACTCATCGGCAAGGGCTCGTATTTCCTTGAGCCGGGCGATTGGTGTGATTGATGGCGCACTTGCAAGGGGTGATCGATGAGCATGATCGTTTCCTCGCCAGACGTGATGAAAGTAGTCTAGAAGGCTTTCTTCGCCATTTTATTTCTCTCTATCTTTCTCTCTCTCTCTCTCTCTCTCTCTCTCTCGATCTCTCCCTCGCTCTCTCTGATCCAGGATGCGCCTAGTGCCTGAACGAATCAGTATGCAATATATCTCACATTTGATGTTTTCTCAAAGACTTTAAAATCTTAGCAGAAAACTATTCTAGCACGATTCTCCTACACAATGCGTCTTCAAATTTCGGAGCAGATGTTGTTGTCCCAAGTAACGACCATTCCAAGATAATACGCTGTTTTCCACTTGGGTCCTCTCACTAACCTTTTAGAGTCCTGCAGCGAGCCAAGAAGAGAATAACTAGTGTAGTTATTCCTGAAGGGACATACGCGTTGGGGGAACCATTCATAGCATCATCACTGCCTTGGACCGGCGACTACACCATTGATGGTTGTCCTTTAAATCAAGTCTCAGTAACTCGTGATCTAGGCGTGTCTATTAACAACAAGATATGTTTTCATGATCACATTCTGGACTTGGTCAACTCGGTCTATAGAACGCTTGGCATTAGAAGAACTTTTTCTTTTTCGCTTCATGATTAGTTTGATTTTATTGGATACAATATGTTGAAGCTATTCAATATGGAATAATTTAAAAAGCTTTTTAAATTTGTTTAAGAAGGATAGACGGTTTCCTTGGTATAGAAGGAAAGGCTGGTATTGCTTAATTTTGTTTTTATTCCCGCTAGATGATATTATTATTATTATATATCTTCTTCTGTTGGCTCAACAACCGTTGTCGGTCAAAGCCTGCCTGTACCACTTGTGGGGTTGGCTTTCAATGACTTTTGAATTGCCCCCATAGCAGGATAGTCATTCATGTTGTTAAGTCGTGCGCATGGTGTTAAGTCGTACGTGTTGACGACTGTACCATGAGACCGGCCAATTATGTATCACAAATTAAAATCATATGTCAGAAATCTCAATCTATTAATCTGGTCCTTTAGTTAAACAATTTACCGGCCCTCGTTCTACAGGCTTCAAATTGCTCTTGTATTAGTGAGGAATAGTATAGTATAGCAGGCTAAATGTCTGTAAAAAATAGAAAAAACACCCACTTCTCGAAAAGAATCGACTACATAAATTAACAATAATCGTATATTTATTTATTATCTCTACATTTTACCGCTTCTGTTTTATAGTTTGCATAGTTTGTTTTCGTTTTTTTTCCTTTTACTTTGTTCCTATTGGCGAAAAACATAAGAAAAAATAATTCTTTCCCTCTTTCTCTCTTTGTCCCTCTCTCTCTGCTCATTTCAACTAATGTCTTCCTGGTCTGATGGTTTAGTTGTTGAGGGTTTGTGAAAAAAACAATAAAAATCTGTTCCCTTCTCAGTCACCATCACACTAAGTAGCTCATTGTTCTCTCGTTTGCTGCTGCTACTGCTGCTGCTGCCCTCTGGCCGGAATTCATCCTACTTTTCACTCACTATACACATACACTGGAAGACTTCGCTCACAAAATGTTTAACCATCCGGTCCATCAGGCCAGCGCTACTTCAGGATTTTATTACAGGGGGACTGGTAAGTACACCAAACCCATAGGATCCCATGCAATTGATTTGCACAAATTCTCTGTCTCGTTGAACTAAACACTTCGGGGTTTGAAAATGCATCACGGAGCTCTGCTGGCGCCTTCATACCAGTGGCAGTTATTCCAATAAATGCATCTCCTCTCGTTTTTCTTGCTTGTTTTTGCTTTTTGCGTGCCCTTTCTTCCAGTTTGAACTCATCTCCTGCTTCCAGTTCAGGTTTTGGCAAACTTTTGGCACATGTTTTGGTACACCGTGTTCTAAAGTAAGATGTGTAAAAAAATATATGTATGTATGTATAACGCACGTGTACCAAGCCGCACTAAGAATCCGAAGTACATTACACAATCTGCCGGTATGTGAAAATGAAATAAGAAGGACGCATCTTCAACTCAAATTTAGACTATGTCACTGTGTTCCCCTTTAGTTTAGCGTCGCGTTCGTGATGACGGGCCGTGCCCAGTCGGGGAAGGTCGCCAGCTCGGGGTAAACGACGGCACCCCACGTCGGGAAGCTGGCCCAGATGACGAGCAGCGTGAATATCGACGGTCCGATGCCGGCCACCGCCATATCCTTGATCGCAATGTTGCCGACACCGGCGACGATCGCGTTCGGAGGCGTTCCTACTGGCATGTGGAAGGCAAAGCTGCACGACATGGCCGCCGGGAACATCAGATACAGGGGGTGAATTTCGATCGCAATTGCCTAAAAGAAGGGGTTTGTAAATGAATTAGAAGTAATGCTTGCATTAGGTATCAATCTTCTCAAACGTACCATTTCGGCGAGCACGGGCAGAATGACATTACAGATGGCCACATTCGAGGTGAATTCCGTCAGTGTCTGCGCTGTCAGACACACCACGAACAGGAGTAGTAGAGGAGGAAGCGTCTTCAGTCCAGCGAGTGATTGACCCAGCAGGGCGGACATGCCAGATACGCGGCCACCTTCAGCCAGGGCAAAGCCTCCGCCGAGCAGGAAGATAAGACTCCACGGTACTTTCTGGTTGATGAACTTCCAGGTAATCAGTCCGGGCGTGGCTTCCGTTGGGAGACGTCCTGGAAGAGAGTTTAAGATTAGTATGCATGTTTTGATAATGAAGTCTCTTGACATTGAAGCTCCCTCGCTACCTGGATTGCTGCGGCAGAACTTCAGACAGCGCCAGTTGGCAGGTATCATGAACAGCACTATCACGATGAACATCGCCGGCGTCGCATCCTTGATCTTGCTGTAATGTTCCAACAAACAAAAAAACATTTAAATACGATCTTTTTCTAATGCTTTCTCTTTCTGTATCAGATCTTCACTTACACCGTGTTCAGCACGTCGGCCCAACCGGTAATGAATCCTGGTTCGCGGGTAAAGAACAGCACCACGGCGACGATAAACAGAAAAGCGACACTCTTCTCGTGTGACGTCATCGGTCCGAGCTCCTTGTACCGTGTCTCGATGACACGCTTCGCCACCGCCTCACCCTCCGCACCAATGTCAGCTGCCTTCGCTTCGGGACTGTTGGGTCTGTGTTGGGCAACAATGTAAAAAAAAAATACCAAAAAGATTCCTCTGTCAATCATCCTAATCGGAAACGGACGGGAAGTCACGTGCCAGCCCTACTCTACCTGAACATTCCCATGTACAGCCACTGCAGGTAAACCCAGGTGAGGAACGTGTACAGCAACATGCCCGGAACGTTGTAGAACATAAACTTCGGGAAATCGATACCGGGTGCGGTCGGGAAGCGACTTTCGTAAATGCCCTTGAAGGTAAGGTTCACGCCGGACCCGACGATCGTACCGCAGCCGCCAAGCGTGGACGCGTAGGCAGCACCGAGGAAGTAGCAGAGGGTCGTCTTTGTTGGCCGCGGGGTGCTGAAAGGCAAAGGTTTGCAGGTATTAGCACGTTTGGAATTGGTGTTGCAAGGAGCGATCGTTTGACAACTTACTCATCGTCCACCTTGTCCTTGCCGAGCATGCCCTCCTCTTCGCCCGTCTTCTTCCTGCGTTCGTACATCTGGCACAGTCCTTGCTGGAATTTGGAAGTTTTTAAAGAATCTAAATTAATTTCAGCTTTTAAGCATTTTTGCGACAACTCTCAAACGTACCGATTCTAGCTCCTCCAGCACAGCCTGCATAATTGGACACATCATCGCGACAGCAGCCGTGTTCGAAATCCACATCGAAACGAACATCGTTACCACCGTTAGGCCAAAGTTGAGGCGCCGCTGGCTACAACCGATCACCGAGATCACCTTCAACGCGACACGCTTGTGCAGATTGCAGTACTCAACCGCAAGCGCAATGATGATACCACCGATAAACATCAGCATCGTTTCCTTCATGTACATCATGCAGGTACGATCGGTTTCCAGTACACCGAGCACCGGGAACAGGACGATCGGTAACATCGACGTAACGGGCAGCGGTAACGCTTCCGTCACCCAGTACAGTGACATCGTCAGCACGACAAACATACACCGGTAGGCGGGCGTGGTGTCGATCAGGAACACGAGCGACGCAATCATCGGCGCAACGATGACTACCATCGAGCGCCAGTACGCACCGATGTACTTCATCGTCCGCCGGCAGCACCCGACACGTGGAGCCGCTACTGCTTCCCTGCAAAGAAAAGCAGTAGAAAGTCAAGCATTAATCAATCGTCGATTGAGTTCAATTGGTTGCAGCTTTTGGTTTCTTACATCGCAACCGCCTCTTCCAGATCGCGTTCCTTCTGATCGGCCATCTTGCTGTTCGAGGGCCCACCTTAGCTGACCATATGATTTCACAAGACGGTGGCTCTGTGTTGGAAGAAATGTGAAGGTGAAGAGTAATGGGGAACGAGTTAATATTAACAACAATCATTAAGTTCTGCGTCCGAAAAACCAGCCCGGAATGCACTTTCTAAATGGTCGGGCCCCCTTTTTGTTCACGATGTACACACACACACGTCAATTATGGTAGAATCGTAATGACGGCCGTGTACAGGGCCCGCATTACTGCACGATACCACATCGAAGGGCTTTTCGTTTCGGGGTTGGGGATCGTTTGCTGGCAGGACGTTGCCCTTTTTTTAAGGGACTTGTTTTTGTTGTTGCTGCGTCTGTTTTCTTTAAAAAGCCGTATCGCAAGAACGTCCAGGTCGGTGGAAAGGTTATCGGTGCTGGGCAAATTTACATTCTTGCCGCAATTGCCGTGCGCCAGTTGGTAACGAACAAAAACTGAGCGTCTTCAAGGTTGGATTGAAGTCAGTTTTGAGAGAGAATATAAATGTACTGTGTAAAAAAAAAATCTTGTTTTTGAAGTATTCTACGATGACGTCTTTCTCAATGGTGCTGTCGAACGGGAGGAATCGTTGCAGTGGGAGTAGCAACTGTCAACAATCATTGTTTATTACGCCATTTGCAACTGGCTAATGAATCAGCCGGCACAAGTGTTGAGCAGCTACTAGAACAAGTTCTAGCCCACCATCGCAGCGCAATTTACAGCCCGAGCCGTACTTCGGTACACCCTGTCACTTCTCATCGTTCTATCGTGCATGAAGATCGCGGAAGTCTCTGCCATAGTAGTGGAACAACATTCTGGAAACTATTTTGACGTACTCGTCTCAAACGCATGAAGCGTATCACAACATTTATTCGCCCCGGGACCCACATTGGCACACGCTTTGAAGTAGGTCCGGTTGTCGATAAGACCTTTCCGTCTTATCATTCCAACACTACTGTGCGGGGATTTAAAAAGGGCGTAAAGCCACAAGCGCAGGAGTCATGAATGCCTTCTCTATTTACTGGCTTTTTTGTATAAAACCCTCGAACCACCGCATTGGATTCGACACTGAACTTGACCGTAAGCACATCTGTGCATGGGGTCTGAAAAACCAGTTTGGCATCAGTTTGACCAGTTGACAACACCGCAGCACCAGGCGCGTCGCTTGGATTTGCATGGTAATGAAATCCACGCGCCCGCAGTTCCCGCTCAAGAATCCCGTTCGGCACAGGTGGGAGTTGCAGAGATTGCTTTTTTTTTGTTGCTCGCAAACGAAACGGGTTTCCCATAACGCGAAAGCGTTCAAAACTTCAGCAATGTGAACAGAAATCGAAAGTAAAGGCTTCCGGATTCGGGTTCGTTTGCTTTTAGCGTGGAACGGTCCACACCTGGCACTATGCAGCGTTAACGCTCACGCGAGATAAAACTGTCCACCGTTTTAAGGGACGTTTGCACGTTCGATACTTGAAGTTTGACCTATGGGACCAAGGTACAGACCGCTCTAATCACGGCATTATTTACAAGCTTGTAAGTAAAACGACCGTACGGAATGGGAGTGCGTGCTCCACACGAAAACGTTCCAGTCATTCCGGCCGTTCCCAAGACGGGACTGATAAGGCTGGAACGCTATCAGCATTTTGCAGAGTATCACGAAAGACCCCCCTCAGCACTACACTGCGTAGTTGGTCCAGGACTGCATACTACTGAAGCTGCGTATTTTGTTAGTGCTGGTATATTCTGCTCCACAGTTTCAACACCTTCAAAGTCGCAATGTTTCGTCAGATCTTGGGCATGATGACATAAAGATCTACGGGGTTCTCTGGAGGCTCGGTTTAGTCGGCTTTGTTTGGTATTGTCTTAACCCCCAGTAAGACTGGATAAAGATTAACAAACAAACACACACATACTGGATTACTGGATTACACACACATAGCGATTACTGGAGCGAAGGTTTAAGAACGGTGCTTACTTGTGGAATTAGCACACCGCGCGTACTTTCAGCTTGTACAGTTTGATAAGACAAACCATACGGACAGCAAGCGCTATCTTCAAATCATGGTACAAAAATGCATCCTCTTTTTTTTTGCAATAACTTTGCAAATCAGTGAATCAGTGATAAGTGTTATCGCATGATTACACGATGAGATGGACATTGCCCTTTTTTGCTGAGGTAGCGTAAGTGCATCTTCCCAGGTGTCAAGTGTGGATCACCTGCGTCCAATTTGCGCACAAAATCGCGATCGCGCAACAGACATCTCGGTTTCATCACCAACCTCGGGGGTAGGCGTATTGTTCGAATGTTTAGCGTGCAATATAATACTCTAAAAATATTCATCCTTCTCGTGACCATCAGGGCAAGGTCTGGGGGCCCTGCTATGCGCCACATTCCCCTGCACAGACCATAACAACGGAAACGGAATGAAGCCAAAGAGGGGAGGTCAGTGTGGCGCTCGAACACTGCAAATTGACGTCAATTTTACTCCATCATCAGGGAGCAAAGCACCATGATCACCTTCCACTGCTTTCCCCCGAAAAACAATCCTCTCATGTTCGCGGCCTCGCATTGCCAATCGCCAAAGGTCACCTGAACGGCTTACGCAACGCAGAATTCGGTTTGGTCGTTTGTCAAAAATTCTTCCCGACCGGTCGGTCGGCCAAACCTGGCACTGAACCGGTAACAACGCGCGACACAAAAGCGCCAGGATACAGGCGTCCTTGTAGCTCGGACACTCGGATAACTGACATCTGGTACGGCAGGCCGCATTGAAGCACGCCGGCGTGCTAATTTTAAGGTTGCCGGTTTCGGTTTGGACCGCGCGCGCACGGAAACTTATCTCACTCTCCCAATCCGTCTGCGCTGCGGACGGATGCGGAAGAGCAACACGCGTCAGCCGCAACTCATTCATTGCGCCATCGAGCGCTGGTGCTGGTGCCGCGCGTCAATAATCACGTGTGGAGATGAACCTGAGCTCTGAGGCGTAGGCGTTGCGTCATTGCGCAAACTGGCGCAGTTGGATGAGTAAGTTCTAAGGGGTTTCATTTTCACCGATTTTTGTGCACGTTACGTTACGCTTCAATATTGACCCGTAGACAAGCCCCGCGCATGGGATCAGTTGGTCGTGACAGTTTTTTGTTTTGTTTTGCAATTACCGGCGCGACAGCAAACAATGGCGTTCCTACTGGCGGATAATATTTCGCTTAGTTTGCGGCTTCAGCTTTCCAAACCGACTCCCGAGTCGGTCGGGCCGGATCGCTCAAGGTATGCGCATAAATCGAACGTATGGGCTACGTGATCGTGTGCATGTAGCAGAGTTACCGGCTACACTCCAGTCTTTTCGCTACGTCTTTGCGCGTCTGTGACGAATTGCTAATATAAACGGAGCGCAAGAGGAGCACGTGAACATGGAGAGTTTTTTAAATAAACAAAGAACAAACAGTAACGTTTTTCTCCTTCTTCTTTTTTTGGTAAAACGCATTGGTAGAAGAAGGAGCTAGAAACAACGGAACAAACAGCAGAACAAAAAAAAACAACCTTTTTCAAACAGGTTTCTGCTGGAGCTGCATGTTTATGTAAAAAGACGCCAACGAATGATCCAGACAACTTGTTGGTCTCTTGCGCTGCCTCAGGTATTCTGTTTATGTGTGTGTGTGTGAATGTGAGATAGTTCTTGCTTATCATGCTGCGCTATGTGTTTGAGCAGTTCCACCAACTATGCAATCGGCCCCTTCCGAACCATCGCGATAACAGACCTCCGGCTCCGAAAATCCGTAAGGGAACGCGCCACATGTGTACCTTTGAATATTTGAACAGATGGGAATGGGACCTTTCTTTTTTTTTAGGGGCGAAGGCAATTGCATCGATCATACAATATGCGCACTGGAACGTTGTCTTTGATGTCCAGAATTATGGCATTTTTTTCTCTCGATCTGTGAGTATAATAATTCACACTCAATTCACACTCCCGCCGAAAAGAAGACACTACACACACAGCTCAGTCCAATGTCGCGCCTTCAAACAGGATCATCCAAAACCTTCGGCCCGAGTCTCGAGTGGCACCCCACTTAGAGTGTGCTAGCTCGGGTGTCGATAGAAACGGTCAACAAAATCCAGTTTATTTGTGTTAAAATAGCAAAACAATGCTACGTACTGGGTCTGTACCGTGCAGAAGCACACACCCCTCAGTCTATCGCGATAAACCATCGCACCCCACAACACATCGTCAATAAACTGTGACCAGATTTCGACCCCGAAATGCACACCGCGCCACCACCCTTCGATATAAATCGATCGCGTCTAATTATCGATGGCGCGAAATGTTCGTGACCGGGTCATCATCATCATCATCATCGAAAAGCATACGGGCAGCCGTCTCGCACGGACAGCGTCGTGCACGCAATAATTGAACCGTGCGGGAGTTACTTCCCGTGCTCTGGTAACGCTTACGTAACGCCGCTGCACACACACAGGCACACACACTGAAAGGAAATCGGATTTTGCTGATGGCAACTCGCGCCAGCAGCAAACAACACTGATGAACTTTTCGCCACCTTGCCCCGTGCGGGGTTCAAGAGATCAGCACCGATTCCGCCACGCTATCAAAAAGCTGGTGCCACCACTCTCTACCAGTGTCCGGCTTTACGCCATGCCACGCTGATAACGAACTGCGCTGCCGGGGTGTGTTCGTAGAGTTCGAAGTATTTCGAGAAGGGAACAGCGAAACGGTTCAATTTTGTTGGAATATTTCTGTGTTGATTCGTGGCGGTTGTTGGGCGTGTTATGCCCGAGCCTCCAGAACGCTTGTAGGCCAGTGCTGTTACATTGTCCCTTAAGCGTTACATTACGGGTTTAATCGGTTTTAATTGCCTTGCCACTGGCTGGAATGCGGTGCAGTGTGCGTCACATCAATGAACGTTCGTGTGGTTCATGTTTCTCAGCACAAACTCCAACATGATCTTGTTCAAATGATCGTCACAGCTGAGAGTGTTCTTCCGTTGCTCTTCCCATTTCCTTCGCCCTCGCGTTCTGTTCTCGCTCGTTCCAGACACTTCGGGGAACAAGTTTACTTTCTCTCCGTTTTCTCTATTTGTTTCCAGCATCTTGAGAAATGTTGGGTAAACCTCGGTAAGTCTCTGTGCTCGAGTCTAGAGCTGCACACATCTTTGCTCTGCGTGAGATCACATGCGGCTTTGAGGAGATCGACAGGGTCGGGCGAAGATATTTTTATCCTGCCTCATGGTGAAGCTATTTTTACCAATTCCTTCTAGTTTCCTCTCCATTCTCATCTCTCTGAGAATACGAAATGCACACACACACACACACTCACAGACACACACGCACACACTCTATCACAAAACGCCCACCCCATTCGAATGCTTAATGGATTAGCTTCATGCTTCATCTGCATCACCGAACGAAGATCGTTATGAATTAGCTCGAATGATTTTCTCTCTCTTGGCGCACTGTGTAGAAGCAAGAACTGAACGCGAGAATAAACACAACCACAGAGCACATTGAGGTTTATGCGCGCCCAAACGAAAACCCAATCAAGAGACATCCGATAAGTGTTCCTGGCCTCGACACCTTTACGCTGGCAGAGAAACAAACCCGTGAGTTGTATATCATTGCCGGCCATAATCGGCTTACCGGATCGGGCAGTGAGAAGAGAGAGCGAGAGAGAGAGAGAGAGAGAGAGAGAGAGAGAGAGAGAGAGAGAGAGAGAGAGAGAGAGATAAGGAGAGAAATAGGAGTTAAAAAGAAGAATGTATGGAAATTAATCGTTTTTGCGCTGTTTTTTGACGTTCTAATGCATGTTCAACTTCTAATGCCCTTAGCGCGAAGTTCATATTTTATATACTTTTTGTAGCAAACTTTAAATTTCGGGTAATATTTTAATCGTTTTTATATAAGTAATTCCATCTGTAAGATTTTGTAATTCTGACTCTTTGTTACTTCTTACCATTTTTTACTGATTATGTTGTGAACATTGTTTTCACATCATTCTTTCGCATCCTTTCGTGTCCTAATATTTATTCAATTTCTCTGTCTCTTTCTCTATTTCTATATCTATCGATCTATCTTTCTTTCTTTCTCCCCCCCCCTCTTTCTCTCTCTCTTTTGTTCTGTCTCTCTCTCTCTCTCTCTTTATTTCTCAATTTCTTTATAGTTGAATATCTATCTCACTTTATCTCATATTATTCTCTCTCTATCTCTTTCTCCTTCTCTTTTTATTTCTCTATGTACTTGTATCCCTGTCTCTCTATATCCACATCTTTCTATTTCTCTCGATCTTCATGTTTCTTCTTCATTCACTTTTGTGTCTCTCTTTCTCACCTTTTTTAAGCTATCTCTACCTTTTCCTATATCTTTCGCTCAAACTTTCCATTTAGGTCTTCCTGCCTTTTTTTCCATTTGTATTTTTTATACCTTTTATTCCCTCTCGCTTCCTCAATCCTATCAAACAGCGTTTTGCAAGGAACGTAAGTGAACCCTCCTCTTCAACTGGTGAGCTCCGAGCCTACTTAGCTCATTTGAGCGTACGGAGTTACAATGAGCACTCGGAGCTACATCGATGGTATGCAGCTCCATGGAGCGATGAGGAGCACACATTGTAACTCGGGCCTCATTGATGATTATGCACTGTACAATTGATACTAACAAATACATCTGTTTCAAGACATTTTACGTGCTATAAAAAGTAAAAAGTGAATGATTTAATTTATATTATAAATAATCGAAATTAAATTAGCCACATTAAATTGAAAGCATTATTCACTACAGCAAAATCATTTTTCGCTCTACTTGCTTTAATAATCCTTATCCGACGATTCGGTTTGCTGGGTAGTCGTAATAGCTTCGCTGTAGCGCACCCACGACTCCACCCAGATTCCGGCTAGGCTGCGATTCCAGTTCCATGGAATCCAGAATCATCCGCAATCATTCGGAACCATCAGAACTAAAGGAATCGTCAACATGCGTCAGCAGCTTCGGAATCGTCCGGAACCAGTGCCAGCCGTTTTGCCTGTATACCCATCCCTACTGAATTTCCGTTTGGTTGCATATTTTATGGTGTCCGCTCACTATGCTCCAGCAGTGGAACGATTGCTTTCAGGTGTAAGGTCAAAAGTAATGTTAAAAGCTTAACACAATATATGTTGACTTTCTGCTTATTTATTTATTTATTTATTTATAAAAGTGTTATTTGCTGTAATTTTAATTCCACAACAATTATTATGTACTTCATGTTCCAATTGGATTAGTTTTTTTTAATACTTTATGGTTTTTAAATATCATATTTAAAAGCAATTTGCAAAAGAATATTTACAAAAAATCCAAAAAATATCTAACCAGAACCAACACCCCCAAAAACCGTACAATCATTGCACCATTCATGATTGCGCGGGTATGATGAAAGCGATTGAAAACGACACGAAATTCAAACACGCTACGTCGCCCGACGCGACTGATGCAATTGCCGGTCTTTTGTGTGAAGCTATTAGTGCCGTTTGTTCTGGTTTAATTTCAGGGTTTTAAGGCTCACAGAAGTCCCCATGTGATTTTTCCTCTTTTAAATATATTTTATAAAATCTTTCGTATTGTTAAATGATGAAATTCGTTCAATATATTGTAATATTGTGAAATCATCAATGAGTGAATAAAAAATGATGCTATATGCTGGATTTAAAACTTACCCCAAAACTATGCTTGTATCTGCAGAATGGCCTTATCACGGATTGCACACCACCCTCTCTTCCTTCTACCACAAACAGGGACCGGAATGGCAACAACAAAAAAGCCACCCCGTCGTTTCCGAGTTTTAATAGCCTCAAATTACCAACCAGGTAGCGTCACACTACGCAACTGTGGAGCCTCTTTCTTCTCCAGGAGCAGCAAATTGTCCACACTTAACGACCAATACACTCGACTGTCGGGGTAAAACTGACCCAGCCGCTCTCCCATGGATCTAACGGTACGGAACCCCGTCGCCCCATACAGTAGCAGAGTAGTGTATGTTCCGCCCTTGTTCCCTTGAAGTTGGTGCACCGCAGCAACCCGGGGCATACCACACCAACCAGAACTGTTGCATGCAGCGCTAATGATAATTCCATACATTTTGATATGTTGCGACGACCTTCTGGAGTGAGATGGGGGATGGCTGCCTTTTCACCCATTCCCGTTGGGGTGGCATGGGAGGAGATGGTTTTTATGTGGTTCGTTTATGCGGATTCCCATTCAGCAGGGATGAATAATGGTTACAAACCCACTCACACCCCTTCTTTCTCTTCACTCTCTCCCCACACTTCTTTCCTCTGGCTGGATGATGGTTTGATTGATAGGGAACACACATACACACACACCTCATCAGAGTTCTTTCTGCGCTGGAGTGCGCTTCGGAATGAGGAACTGAACCACCGGCCCATGCTGACTTGTGGCGTGCTATCGGTGGCTAGCCATCAAAAATGGAATAGAGAGAAAGAATAAGTCACACACATACACACACACAAACACAAACACACACCAAAATTGTGGTGTCACAATCGTAAATATTGATTGATTCATTGTGTCAGGTGGTTCCTTCCTGTAGGCTTTACGTCCCCCCCCTCCCCATCTAAAGGACATCATTTGTCTTTCTATTTTTATACTTTCACATTTTCCGGTAAAATCTACACAGCCCAAGAAGCGAACTAGAATAGGCTTAGTTTAACGGTGTGGGTCAGTCATGATGGGGTCGGGGTAGCCCCGGGGGCCACTACTCGTGGTCCACCATTATACTATCCTTTGCGTGACACGCGGATGTCCTAAATTATTAACTTCCCCATTGCTGCTGCTGTTGATGTTACTGGCATGAAAATAATTACGAATGTCTTCCCGATCGATTTTCGACTCCGATGGTAGGGCTTACGAGAAACATTTGGAACGTTTCGCAGCCTTTATGGAGAAGGACTCCACCGTCAGCTAAAGAAGGCAGTGGGGAAAAAATCGAACAACTTTGACCTTTAAAATGTGAAGCGTTTTTTTCCCCTTTCTGCGCTTTCTTACAGGATTACTTAACACAGCACATTAAAGCTTGTTGTTTGAAAGGACTTTTACATCTGTTTTCCAAACAACCGAGCTACGAAAGGCACCGTAATAGGATACGTTGTTTAAAAACGTTGTCACACTCAATCACTCACTTCACGGCGCGCGCGAGCGCCCGCATATCCGTACGCAACGGGTTGCAAATCCCCTTCGCAGGGACGTGATGTTCATGTTGGTGTAATTAATTGAATAAATTCTAGCCCCTAATTGCATTCGCGCCGCGTACGCGTACGTAAGCCCCGGGTTGCGAATTGTTTTGGGATTTTACATTAACACCGGCACATGCTGAGCTGGCTAGCCGGCAAGACAAATTTCGTATAAAAGATGTTCCGACACCGAACAATGGCATCAGTCATCTGTCAGCTTTCCAATCCGGCAACACAGCATCTTACCAGCCACAGTGCAGCTTCGTCTATTTAACTCCAGTAAACCAAACCACCAACCAAAAGCATACAATGGCTTCGTTCAAAGTGCTCGGTAGCTTGATTGTCGTCCTGCTGGTCGTTCTCGCCCTGAGCGGTCACGCCGAGGCCGGCTACCGGAAACCACCCTTCAACGGTAGCATCTTCGGCAAGCGCAACGGCAACTCTGTCGGTAAGTGTACACAACAGTCGCTTCGGTCAACTACATTCTAAAAAGTGCATCCCTTTCCAATCGAAATGTGTACAGATTACGAGGGAAATGCGAAGGTCCTGTCCACCATGTGCGAGATTGCGGCCGAAGCCTGCCAGAGCTGGTTTACGCAAGAGCAGAAGTAAGGACCCACCTTCGCCAGACAGACCGGACAGAGACCGCCCGCTCAACGATTTGATGTGCTTCTACGACTACTTGCAACATAACAGCTACAGCGAATTTTGGATTTGAACACACGTGGTTTTGCGTATGAGGACCAAGAACAAGTTTGAAAACAACCCAAAAAAAAAAAAGATGATCAAAAACAGTTTGTGCCACGTGTGCAGAGCAGGGCTGCGAGAAGGCCTTGGTTTCATGTAAACGTTCTATTCCGGAATAAAATGTTTTAGTGCTACCTAATCAGTAAAACGTGCTTCAGTAACACTGAGAATTAAGCCATTTTGTTTTGAATTACGCGCTCAAATATAAATCTTTTATTCCATATCACAATAAAATATAACAGCAAAATACCGATCAGAAATGACGTCTGGGGCGGAGATAGGACTGGTTCCCCCGCCTTCGGCAACAGAATAGCGTATCAAAAAAGGGTGCCTTTCACACTGTTTTCCGGTCGGTATGTTTGGGTGTTTAACTAAATGCTGACTTTTGCCTTACATAGGAGGAAGATTAATTGATTCGCTTCACTGTTAGAAAATGGTTAGGATTTTCTTACGATTTTTGTGTTCGTTTAATGCAGCGGATTAAAGTGGAACGGAAAATATACGCTACATGCGGTACAGTAACTAATGCTGATCTGTTTTTTGTTTCCATGGGCAGTGCTGTATTCGTCATTTCCTGTTCTTTTAATTGACTAAAAATCTCATTCTCCAGCACGGTTGCACGGACGCGACAGCACACAATACACAGGATGACAGCATTCTTTACTGCTTGGTAGCGCAAAAAAAAAAAATGGACAGCACCTTTCCTAGCACCATTCCAATGAGGGGCCGCCGCGCAGGCTGTGGGAGCGAAACGGGAACGAACATAGATGGATAAAACGTCATAAAAGCTAGCCTAAATTCGAATGACTTTTGAAGTGATGCGGGGTGAAGTGGCGATGCGTTGCGATGCGCACCCAACAGGGTCGACTCCTCGTTCTCGAAACGTTCTCCGCACGCTCTATGCGGTGGACTCGGGGCCACCAGGCACTTTTCCTTGCTTGCGCAGTTCGGCGACGTACTTGCGAAGGTAGGTCATGTAGTCTTGCATTAGCGTCGTGTAGGCCTGAGGGGGGAGGGAAATAGAGAAAGTTAGACAGGCTTTTCGTCTTTCTTTCATATCATCCGGTCCTACTTACAGTGTCTAGCACGTAGCGGGGTATATAGCCCTTCAGATCCAGGCAGAGCAGCCACTCGAAGATGCAGTGATCCTTTTGATTTTCAAGCTCCCGCATCGCCCAACATGACACCTTGTTTTCTCCTCTGCAAAATACACGCAAAATGATTGCCAATAGTGAAATAAATCCTTCTCCTTGCATAGCGTCGGTTAAACTGTCCACCTTACCGTATGTATTTGGTGTTTTGTGGCGCACCGGGATAGTCGATACTGATCGCTGCGCTCACGTAAACGTTGCTACACTTTGCCGTCGATTCTGCTTCCTCGCGCGCCGCGTTCCGCTTCTTTTTCGCACTCCCCTCCACCGGCTTCACCGACGCGGCCTTTCCCTCCTGATCGTCCGTGAGTGCGTCGGAAAACACGTCCTCATTCTCGTCCGAGACGGCACCGCCGCCGCCCGCACCGGTCGCAAAGTCCTGGGCGCCCAAGCTTTTGCTGAGCGTCTTAAATGCAGTCTTATCTTTCTGTTCACTACCATCGGCAGCGCCGGCCCCGACCGGTCCGTCCGTTTTGAGCTCGCCATGCGATTGGCTCATCTGCGGTACGGATTTCGACGCTGGGATGCGCCCCGAAACGTCCCCCTTGCCGATGCTACCGACGGACGATTCTTCCCCGCTCTCGTCGCTTTGCCCTCCGACTGACCCGTTGCCCTCGTACTCTTCGGTCACGGGGGAAAGATTGATCAGCGGGTTCGGCAGGATGTCGACGCCCTCGATGACGCGCCCATCGCGGCACAGATGCCAGCAGCGCAGGTTCACGAAATCGCGACACTTGACCACACCGCCACCACCGCCGATCGTGGCCTGGTAGGAAATGTCCGTGTGACTATCGATTTTCTGAGACCACAAAAAAAGAAATAAAATCAAACAGGGATCTATATCACCAGACGGTTAAGGCACTTACCCGAATAATTTTCGATTCCAGCAGCGTCGGGTTCCACTTCGGCACGTCCTCAATCTTGTAGAACAGTTCCTGCAGCAGCTTCCGGGCGGGGTAGTGAATCTTCGCGGTCAGCTTGTAAATCTTGCCAATCTTTTCCTGCTGGCAGCTTTGTATGGTGTCCCCCTTGGCGGTTACCTTCTCGATCTTCCACCCGTCGGATTCGAGCAGCATGTACGCCTTCCGCACACACTCCGTGCCCATCTTCTTGAACTCGTCGTCCTGCATAGCGTTTGAGACAGACAAAAGCATACACACAAAAATCAATCACTTCACTGTACACGTCAAAGAGCGGTGAACGTTCTGAACATCTCCTGCGACATCCGAACAGCCCAAACCCTCCGATCGAACTGATCTCCATCAATCTACATCGTACAGCCGCCGGGTCGGATTTTATATACCCATATGGGGGGGAACAAACTAAATTTGAATAAAATATGCCGATCCCGATTTCTAGAACTTCTCCCATCGCTCGATCACACTCGTTCGGGCGAACTGTCGATCTCTCCTGAATCTGCATTGTCGATTGCGCTCGTTGACCTGGAGCCCAAAATCTTTTCAATGTCAACCGTGCGGCGTCACGGCTCGGGATTGCGTAAACCGCCGCTTTACATTGCATTAGAATAACATATGTTACCTCCACCAGCGTATGCAGGGTACCGAGAAAGTTACACACGACCGCATTTTCGACCACGATCGAAACTGATCCGTCTACAACATCACACCCGTTGGCGTGTTGCTTTCGCCTTTGGAAAAGATTGGCCAGGAAATGTTTCATATTTTTTTTTTAGCGATGCGAACCTATTCGTACGGGCTTACTTAACGAACTGAACGGTTGATCCAGACGGGAAGTACTGCTTTGAGATTCCCCAAGCCCCAAGCGTACAATCTTGCCTTGAGAAGCGATTGAACGATGAATGGGAATCTTTCGCTCTTGTTCTGCACATGATGCTAATTGAATCATGGTAATTAAAAACCACGCCAATACATCGTTTGATCTTTGGCCGTATGGCTCTATCACCATTCTTTCCCCCTCGTCGTACCTGTTCGTCTTCATCGTCGTCGTCGTCGCTGTTGTGAATGGAGTCGAACGGTGAGTAGAAGTTGCCTATGCTTTCCGTCCTGCCCGCCTGCATAGCGCTCAGGAATGGATCCAGCAATGGGGTGCGTGCGTCCATCGAGCCGGGATTGGTGATTGCTTTAATGTTTTAATAATGAATTAATATTTTTTACCCTTTAAAACCCATCTAGCAAAAATGTATACCCACCAACGAAATAGTTTCGCGCATATCGCTCCTGCGGTATCACGCGACAGTCTAAAAACCATGCTTCGCCCCACGCTAGCACAAACGAAACCACTATCAAAAGCACCTCGAACACCGGCTGTGGTGTAGCAGTCCACTGGAATGGAATAAGAGGTTAAAAATGTGACGTTTTAGGCCTTCACAGACATTTACAGGGTTTTCCCGGAGGTCGCATAGCTGTGGGACACTTTATTGACTCCTTCTTACGTGAGATGATCTCAATGTAATTGGAATTGGTCTCTATAGCACCTTTGTTAGACAAATCTTATAGGAATTTCTTAATAGCCTGTCTAAAAAGGGTCCCATAGAGTCCAATTTCTATGATATGAAGTTCATTTCCCATAAGAAAGAGTCAAGGAAGTGTCCCACAACTATGAAAACCCCTCGAAAACCCTGTAAAACGCTCTACTTACATCGTAAAGAAATACTTTGCTAATAAGAAATGCACAGGAACTAGTTGTAGATAACTGGAAGGAAATGATTTGCAAAAAAAACAAAAAGAAACGTTAATGTCAATATTTCGCCTAGTGGTTGCACTGTCCGGCATTGGGTGCGCTAATCGCAATCCACACTTACCGCTATCACTAGCCAGTGGCTGATGCTCAGCAGCCCATAAAACAGTATGAGAAAAATAAACCTAATGAGTGCAGCAATAACGACATCAAACAGCGATGTGTAGACCGTATAGTGCAGGACCTGAGTTTGCAGTGCATGGATCACGTTGTCGCCGGTAATCTAAAGCGGTAAAGCAAAGCATTTCACTAGTGACAACGGTTCACAGTTCACCGTGAAGCTCGTGGCTCGCAAAGCAAACGCACCACCACGCAGATGATCCACAGCAGCGAGATGAACACGACGTCGAAGGTGACGAACAGGCAGAAGAACCTGCGGACGACCGACATGCGGCCCTGCTCCATGTACCCGGCAATGAAGTCTTCGCTCAGCAGATTCACCGTGTGCGATTGCGATCGTGTCACTGTGGTGAAAGAAGCGAATTAATTACAACACATTAAGCGATGTAATGGCAAGTGGTTTTTGCAAACGTTCCTACTCACTCGCGAGCGCATTCATCGGCGGCCCACTGCCGTACCCCCGGGGTCCGTGCATCATAAAAGGGTGATGGACGACCGGCGTGTGTGCTGACTGCTGCAGCTGCTGCTGCTGTTGCTGGATGGTGTAGAACGAGTGTACGGCCGTTCGAATCTCATCCTCCTCTGCCATTATACTGCGGGAAGCATGTGGGAATGCTTCGCAACGGCTACTGCCACATTAAGGGTGAGCTGGAAAGGATTAACACGATTATTAGCATTTGATAGTAAATATGCGTTGTTCAGCTAATTGTACAGAACATGAGTAATGATGTTGAAACATTGTTCTTTTACCGAATTCGACCACATTACCAACTGAACCTTACATTGCAAAATGAGATAATAAACGACTACAATGTGGAGATTGAATGGACAGTGCGACAAAACTCAAAACAAATGTTCAATGTTGCGGCAACAGTGCGACAACATGAAAAACGATTTTTAGCATAAACGAGCAACCCTCCCGTGCTGATAATACCTTTGTTTACAAGCCGTACAAGACTAGACACACTTCCTATTGCCTGCTGCCCTGCGCGCCTTGATGACCGCACCCATACAACCCAGCCAAAGAGCTAGCAAGTGTTTCAATTGCGCTTCGAAGGTGATAAGGTGCTGGGGTATTTACAAATGGGAACCAATAAACGCACACACACACACATACTACAGTCTAACACAAATGCAAACCGCCACATTTACACACAGAAACATACCGACAAAGAGGGAACAAAACGGAACAAACAAAAAGGCCAAGAACAACAAACGACACGACCCATCGGATGACTCATGGAATGCATGTAACGGCGGGGTGCATTATCACACAGTGGTGGTGGTGATGGTGGTGTACGCCTTATCCATTTACCATTGCAAAAAAACACAGTGGGAAGAAGATGCTGCTGCACACGCGGGTGTGTACCAATTTTCCGCTAAATCTTCCGCAGCGACCTAATCGCGTCCACTCATCCGCAGCGAGATGATTTCCGGGTGCTCGCGCAGCTTGTTTCGTTGGCACACTCTTTGTGCCGGGGGCACCGAGATAAGATACGGCACAAGTGACCTTAGCGTGGTGCGTCTCGTCGATGTTGTGCCGCGAGTACGTCGAACCTTGGCGGTTTGGGCTGAAAAACAGCTGATGTTTGAACGACGGGCTCTTCGGTGGAAGGGTGATTTAGCTACCGCCGCTGCCACACCCGGCCGGCCAAGATTAGACAAAGAGAACGCGGGAAGCGAAGCTAAACAGGATGAAGAGCAGCAGCAGCAGAAAGGACAGTAGGCACTTGAACACTTGCGTGCAGATGACTTTCATTTTTTGTTGCTTCGAGGGAAAATTCGCGTTTCGCGCGCGCCTTTCGCTTGGGATGACGTAGGTAGTTCGGTTGCGGTTGCTAAATTTCTCTCGCTCGTGTCGATTCCGTTCGACTCAGGCAGGCTAAGGATTGGTGGGTAGTGGACGGAGTGAGGAATGTAAGGAGAGGAAAGGTCAATTAGTAATGATGCCGTTGATTGTTATTTGCACTCAAGCACGCGCACGCACACTCACACTTACGCAGGTCGTGGTTTGCGTTCAAATCAAATGCACCAACCCGTATTGTTTCGCTCACCCGCAGCCAAACACAAACGCATCAGATTTTGTGTAGTTTTGCGTATTTCGATGATGTTGTGGTTTTGCTCCGTAACCACCGTACACGTCTCCACACCCTTCCTTTGCGGGACAATGCACGTCTTGCCCGATTGTACCGTAGAACAAGGAAGTGCACGACAGAGTGTTTCGCTTTTACTACGCAAACACTGGTGCAGATGGGTGTTTGCGTAAAGAACTTCCCGTTCCTATTGCTTATCACGATCACTTTCTATTGTGCAATTGGTAAAAACGCAGTTTTTAGTTCAGGAAAACACCCGCAAATTGCACAAGGGAATAATTGTAAACAAATCACGATTCTGCTGGCTGCTGTCAAATTTGACAACGGTGGCTTCAGTGACAGTGTGGCCAGATTTTAGTCAGCGGTTTTCGGTAGGAGCGTCAAAATGTTATCGGTAGTTTTCGGAATGCGATTTTATCGCGTGTGCTGTCAGCAGCTATTTCTATTGATATTGCAATTATTTTGATCAATTGGTAAGTTGAATATAGAAATAACGATAAAAAACATACGTTAGGGATTGTTCTTACAAATCGTATACATATAATTATTTTGACAGAATTTTGATTTATTCAACCGTATAACAATATCGCACGTCTTATATTATCTGACAATAAATAAATGAAAGGATGAATGAAAAACCAGTAATTTTAGCGTGGTCATCTGTGAATCGGTAGGCATATCAAAAATCGGTAGAAATACTGATAAATCGGTATTTCTGGTCATTCTGTTTGAAGCAAAAGGTGTTGGTGTAGATTTTTCACTAGGTTTAAAGCTCGAGCAGTTTTAAATCGATGTTTCGAGTAGATCGTTATTTTCTCTTTCTAATTTTAAGGTTGCTCATGTAAATTAATGAAAAATTATTGTTGGAAGCGTTTATCTGTTCATTTGGGAAGGTTTTTAAGTTTGGTGGTTGCTCTAGAAAAATAAAATAGAGGTAGAATATTTTTTCTCTTATAAAATCTTCAAGTAAAAAGCTTGTCATACGGCAGGTATTTCAATATTTGTCGAAAAAAAAAGTAATTTCAACCTTTGAAGCACTTTCGCTAAACTCAATAATTATATCATACTTTTAAATGTTAAATACAATCATTGAAAATATATCAATTCAAGCAATACGAAAATTTCTTTTTTATTAACAAATTGCATACTTTCAGGCGTATTATTCGCTTGACGCTGGAGAGCAAAAGCGAATTTAAAAACAAAATTGCCGTTAAGCAAACAATACTTAATAAGAAATATTTTAGTCTTATCGTTTGCTGAAATAAACACTTATTTGATTGTGTATTGTCTAGAAACAATACCATCAATAGTCCTAATGGAATTGGCAAGAATCATTCCTGTAATGATCAATAAACAACGCATCAAAATGATCCACTTGTAATCGCCCCGCTTCCCGCTAAATGGTGTGTAAATGTGGGAACGTGCATCTTTGCCTCAGCCCGCGGGACATTTCTCCGTCCAGCGTCTGTCAGCCACAATCGGGTGAGCCACAATCACAGCCCGTGCCTTCCAACCCAGCCCAGCCAAAAGAGCCCCAAATTGTACGTACGGAGCGAGTGTGTGTGTGTGTGATTAAACGCAACAGGGTGCAATTAGTTCTGCCGTTTAAAAGCATGCTACCGGTATTTGACACGGTGCGTCGGCTGCATCGGCTCCCACTAGCATGTGCACACAGGCGGGACACGAACAACATGTACTGAATAATCACACGATCGTACACCGTTCGCGTCGCGATCACTTTACCAGCAAAACGCCACCAAATCCGGCACCGCCCGTACCCACTGGTTGCACTGGAGAGGCCATCTCTACCGAAATTAAAGCATAAAGCCTCGCGGGCAAAACGCACCGTTTTGATACGATCTGCTTCTGGTTTCTGGGTGCGCTCCAATGTTTGCAAATGCTAACTTCCGAACATCGGCTGACAAGATATCATCTCGAACATCGGCCATGTCTCGGCGTCGGCATGCGCTGCCGACCAGGGACCCCCGAATGTGAATGTGAAACGTCCAAACAAATCCAAAAAAAGGTCGATTAAAACAGGAATGAAAAAGGTACACACACAGAAAACACGTACTGTCTATATTCACAGAAGTCATTGCAATCGCAAAAAATGAATTCAAACAAGGGTAGCAAAGCCGGAGGGAACAGCAACCGCCAACTCCGGGAGAGTCTTTGAAGACACGGACGGACGGACTCAACGCAACGCAATCGTCTGCTTCTCACCTCAACACCCATTCGGGTCGGTAAAATAAAGCTACAAGCTCCCCAACCAGCAAACAGCAGGAGCTGCCGGCCAAAGACGAGCTGGATTGATTTGAAATGCTAATTTTTGCTCCTTTTTAGCCTCCCAATTCGTAGCGGTAGAAACAAAACTCCTCCAAAAAAATATCCCTCTCTTTTCGAACATGGAGCCAAGTTGCGATAACACTCCTCCCCCTGAGGGCACACCGGATTGTGATCGCGGTCCGCACCGGGGTGAATACAGATCTTCCGTGCCACGGGGAAAACATGAGGCGTTCCCGGTTCGTCGGGTTTTGGGTCTGTGTTTCGGTTGCATGTTGCTACCTTTTTTACGGATGTATCTTCGGCAGTTTTAAAGGCTCGGCTCGCTTACGCTTGGGGAAGAACTTTCGCCTTTCGCCATGTTGGCGTCGCCGAATCCCTCTCACAGCCCCCAAAACCGGACGACCGAAACCTTGGACGATTGTCCCGAACGCTTGTTTCTTTTATTTCTCGTGATATGTCCAAGGTCTCCCTTGCGCGGTTCCAGTGGCACCGCTCGTTTGCGGGAAGGACACATCGCCTCCGGGGGGGCGTTTCGTCTTTTTTCTTGTGTGGTGTTTCTCTGAAAGGGTTTGACGGGGAATTTAGGGGCGCATCTCTTGTGTCCATGGCAGGGGAGAAGGGGAGGTCCATGTATCACTAGCAACCGTACGGCGGCGGACAGGCCAAAAAGGACACGGGACAAAGTCAATCCTACACACAAAACTACTGAACGCGCGTTGTGTACGGAAAAGCGGCAAGGATATATTATTAATGAAGATTAATGACTGGCTAGTCATCATCGGCATGATCATTCGCTGGTGCAAGGGTTGATAATTTAATAACGCCAGTAGGCAAAAATCGAACCCCGAAAGTCGAGCGCTCCAGGAAGCTGATCGGTGATGCTCCAGTTTTTTGCTGTTATTATGAGGATGTCTAACGGGAGTTGAGATGAATTTGATTCTGGAAGAACCGAGCAACATTGTGGAGCGGTTGGCGTTGTTTGTTAAAATGTCAATGGGTAATGAAATGTCTGTTGTGTTTTACTTTCAAGCACAACGGGGAGCAACGATCGGCCTTGCTGGTACGTCGTCTGGAGAGAGAGAGAAAGTGATTAATGAAGACATCGCTTAATGGCGATAATTCAATGCAAGACGAGGGATGGCATAGCGGAGGAATTATTTTTCAGTACAGTTAGTAATAACACTTATAAAAAAGCATGTAATGAGCGGAAACATATTTAAATTGATGATGAAAGTCATCTGCGCAATTCTCAATGAAATCTTCTTTCCTTTGGTAACACAAAAGTAGAGACGGAACGTCAATCAAGTTGGTAGTTCCCCCTCAAGATGATTTCATTATTGGTCAGTAGGTCAAGGTACTATACATGTTGACCTATAATATGAAATTTATAATAATGATCCTATCCTATCCTATTGTTAGGTTTTGAGGATTCAGATGAACTTTGAGTGTCTGTGATAAGAACGTTGCAAGATAACTGAGCAAAAATGTTAAAAACCGAATCTAATCCCCTCTAATCTAATGAGGGAATATAAAATCTAATCTAATGGGGGAATATCTGTGAAGAAGGACGTGTCGAATTCTACATCACTAAGGTCTTCCAACAACTCTCACACAGGACTTACACATCTCATCGGCGGAAAAGTGTCTATGCCAGAAGACCCCCGGTGGTCCATTCGTTATCTGAAAGCGATACTTCACATTCAGTCCTCTCCCCGCACCGTCACAGTTCGTGATCGCTATATACCACCAACGCTCCCGGGAACTGGTGAAGCTCCCAAAAATACTGCAGCTCACGATGAGCCGCGTTTCGAACATTCCGGTCGATGCAGCCCGTATCAGCCGTGTCCTGTTCGGATGGTCCTGCTGTGATTGCTCGCCAACAGAGGACTCCACCTGGGGGAACAGTTGCTCCACAAGAAGTCGGTAGTCGGTACTGTTCTCCAACAAGTTCACTTCGCCATTGTCACCCATGAAGCCTACGATGGAGTTGGTGTATGTGTGCAGTGGTGGTCTCCTCGAACGCGATTTCCGGCTCCGCTGTGGTTGTTGTTTTGAGAAACTGATCAAAGTACTCTGCCTCAAAGTCTTTTGGCTTCAGATCACCTCTAAGTGCTGGAGTTCTACGGGAGGACCCCAACCTAATTGAATTTTTGAAATCCAAACTTCTACAATGCCCTTCCGGAATCCTTAGCAAAATCCGATTACCGATTGTATGCTTGAAGGGCACGAAATGAGGTCGTTATGCTATAAAAGAACATATTATCAGCTGCAATTATAATAACAATCCTACAGTTAACACTACCATACACACACACACACACCAAATTACTAATAAGGAATTTTTAATAATTCCGTAATGCATTCCAGAATCTCAAACTAGAAAAACGATCATCACATGTGTGTTATTAGCCAAAAAGTGATCTTTTCGATATGTTGGATCAAATTATGTCCTGTAATAGCCTACACCTTTAACATCTTCCTTTGGTGTTGATGTTCTTGAACTACTCCATCTCGGGAATTAGAACAGCATCCTTTCCAACGTATCGATCAGCGCGCTATGTTCATTTAATTTAGATCACTCAAAAAACAACACAAAATCAGTCGTATACCAACACCATTCCGTCATGGTTTGGCTCGTTTCCATAATCAAAATTAGGTTCCGCTTAAAAATGGAAATGAATAACAATATGGCTAGCGGTACTGGAAGCGCTCCGCTCGCAAACGACGCCATACTACGCAGGCCCATTCTAATTGCATTGAGCTTAAATTAGCATATAATGATCCTTATTATACGTAAACATATGTTTTGATTTCATCAATCGAGCAAATGCTTACACACAGCCTCCCAATCTTTCATTCGTTTTTGTGTACACTTCTTAGAGTCACGGTTTGACGTTTGGCGAATCGTACAACTGGAGCAGTTACAAGCATCTGGATGCTAAAGATGCAGAACCAGCGTTGGTCAGCTATTATTATTCTTATTAGAAAAAGGTATTCGGCAAAGAAGTTTCACCGAGTTAAAACTCATTTGTATCCCCCCCATAATACTAAACGACTGATTCTGCTGGACATGATTTTGGTGGAGTCGTACCACGAAACGGCTGCAAACATGTGGCTAGCCCTTCTGCTACGTGTTCTCAATACGTGCAAGTGGTGATGCGAGCCCCCGAAACCTCGGTAATAATCGTCTAGTTCCGTTTTCACTTTCCAGAAGCGCCCTGGAACGTTTCTGCTCGCCGATCGTTCGATCGATCGATCGATCGATGTTGCTCACGATGTTAATGACGGTGGCGAAGAAGAAAGCGCACTGAAACGAAGGTACTCCGATTGAGATACAGCACCGTGGCGCTTTCCCATTCATTCACCAGTGCAGTGCCCGATTGAGGCAGGAAGAAGCCAAAACCCTGATCATTTAATCATTCAGATTGCGCACTGCACATAATTGGATGGTTTATCGTACTAAACACACCAATTTTGAGGGGGCCTTACGTGAAAGAGTGGGGCACCATTTCGGGCTGCTGACGTCGAACGTACCCGAATTGCGCCGGTACGCTCTTGCGATCGATTGTTTTTCCAAAAGGAAGCGAGAAATTAGCTGTTGACGTGTTTGATCGTACGTGGATCGTACGTACCACCCGATCCTACAGGGTGCTCTCGTCCCCGTCTTGCCGTTCTCATTTTTGAACGGGAAAATCGATGAGTTTTCGAAGCGCGCTGTGCATGCTGTGCCGTACCGGTACACCGTTTTCCAGCCCCGTTATCAGAGGATGCGCTAACCGTGGGAACCGTGGTTTGGAGCAGCTGAACCGAAAAAGCAACATCTTTCTTTTATGTTCGGTACAACTAAATCTCATCCCCACATGGAAAGTACGTCGTGGCGACGGCGCCTGGAAGGAAATGATTACGATAAACGATCGGCAATTATGCGTAGTTGCGTGTATGAGGGGTTTGTTTTTGTTTTGTAATCATCTTTTTTTTTGATTTTGAGTTGATTCTGTGGCTCTTGGCTCTTGGATTTTGCGAGAGTATTGATGATTCAGTGAGCTGGAGCCTAGAGTTTGTGATAATGTGTGATCTTGAGCACGGATTAGATGATCCTCAGAGAAATAGAAAGAACTTGTTACAATGTGTAAATGTTTAGCTGAATATGTTGTTTTCTATCTATATGTTTATTCTGCAATACCATTTACTATTGCCAGACCAGACCTATACTATTTGTTAACAACTTTCTAATTGTATCTCGCTTCAATCAACGACCGCAAATGCAATCTGCTTGTAATTCAACAATTTTGATGTTCGATAATCAAAAGAATCTAAAATTATTTAAGCTAATTCAAGACAACGGGCAAGGTACAGTTCAGAACAGTAACCTTTTCGTTTTTGATTTAAAAGAAATAAAATAAAAACAGTGTCTTCCATTTAGTGTATACAACATCCTTATATCTGAAAGCGTTCATCAACTTCAAACGCTGCTTTTAAGGTTTTACAGCTAACAATAGTATGGTAATTATTATTGCTATAATTAATCTTAAAAGTAAAATTTTTAAACAAATTGGTGCCATTATAATTTTAATGATATGAGGACTTACTTAGTTGCAAAACTCTGAAACTTCAGCTGAAGCCGTATTAATTTTAAATTAAGTAAAACAAGCTACAATGCGAATTGAACGACAAGGACTCAAAGAAATTTCGTTAATACTTCTATTTGGCATAAACATCCCACGCGGACATGCCGGCCTATACAGGCTTTCAAGACTTTAGTCAGTACCTTGTAGCCGGATAGTCAGTCCTTTTTACGGGAGAACGGTACATTATGGGCTTGAACCAATGACTGGCATGTTATTGAGTCGTTCGAGTTGACGACTGTACCACGGGACCGCCAAATTTCGTTAATAATAATACTTAAAATCCGAGCCATGTTACTACACAAATGCAACAAAGAGTGACGAAGAGTTCGTTCTGTTAACCTAGACTTAGACATGGACAAACAAATGCGGTATTTTGAAATAAAGACAAGCGTAAGCTATTCTACACAAACCCATCGGAGCAAACTTAATTTGAATTTGTAGAATGGAATTGATAGTAACACAGGAAAAAAAAACAATGTTAGCGTTAGCAATTGATTAGTGGACGATATCAAGCGCTAAAATAAATAAAAACTAAAAAAAAAACACAATTACACTAGCATATATTAAATTCATGCCTTTTTAATTGCACGTTTCGTTTTCATAATAATCACAAATACACACATTGCCTTTTAATGATCCTACAATAAAAGAGCCGAGCATCTATGCTCGTACGCATTCTTTGCGTACGAATTGAAATGATAAATATACTCATTAATAGCAAAAAAAAGGTAATGTAATGACAGCAAGTACAACCTCGTCGAAAACCAGTCTATTTATTAATAGTTAGCATCCGAGAGGGGGGCACACGTAGGATGTGTATAAATATATTCATGAGTTTTTCCCGCTTTTCCTCTGCTCTGCAAGCTTTACAGGTTAAAGCTCGCTGAAGGCAATTTGTTGCTTCACGCGCATTCATGTGCGTTTTGAGCTTTGCGTTGTGCGGGGTTTGGTGAGAAAATGGGAATCTAATAAGGGTAGAAGCAGGGCTGCTAGGGTAAGTGCATGATGAAGTACAGAGAGCAACACAGAAGAGAGAGAGAAAAAAAAACGGGAAGCTAAAGTGTTGAAAATATGTACTTAGTGTACGGGCATGCAATCGTTAGGATAGTTAAGCACCGTGGGGATAGAAGACTTGTAATTGAGGAGGTTTTAAACAGATAAGGGATTATGCTGATGAAATGAAGAAAACAATACTAAATTCATCAGCATTTAACACACAAGTTTTTGCTCCAATTTCTTGCCGTCGGGTTAGGATAAGGATCCGGTCGAATCTATTCCTTCGAAAATGAACCGTCGGGCATTTGTTTGCTGCTTGCATACTGCAAACGCAAACGGTTTCTCGACCCGTGTAGGAGAAAACCAAACACCGAAAACAGAGATGGAAAAACCACACAACCGCACAACGGCAGTCGGGCTTTTGGGCTCGTCCCAACGCACAGCCCACGGTCTCCTTGGGGGTAATTTTGTATAATTTATACCAATTTTGTTTATAATTTTCATTTCTGAACTTCACTGTTTTCGTTCTCGCATTGCGGTCAGTTGTGCGCTTGGTGCGGATTGCAACTCTGCTCCGATCGCTCCGGAGACGGCGCGAAAGGTTTGGCCGTGAGTTCAAAGGTACGGTGCCAACGCCGGGCGCGCTTTTCTGCCAGCCCAGGAAAGTGGACAGACTAATGCGTAAATGCTGGCAGCGGCCCGCGCCGGACACGTGAAGGTCCGTTTGCGCCTTTCGCCAATGGCCGCCGGAGCCTTGGCTGGCAGTCAAGCTCATTTCTCGTTTGGCTTCCCCTCCCCCCCCCCAGGGATGGGAGGGTAGTGTGGGTGCAGTGAGGTTGTAAGGAGAAAACAAAACCCCCGTCGTCCAGTCCGTCCGCATCAATGATGGCCGATGGTAAGATGATCGTACGCGCAGCGCACAAGCTTATTATTTTCCACTTTTCTTACGCGCCGGTGTGTTTGCTTGTGCTGTTTTTGCTTTTCTTTCGACACTTCCACGTAAAACTGTTCAAAAATATTGCATCGATCACTGCCGTGTTCTTTGTTGCCTTTTTATTCTTTTTACTTTGCTTCCCCCCTGCGCAAAGGATTCTTGTTTGCAGTTTGTACAGTTCTGCAGACGCACACAGACGCGTTTTATAAATGTGCTGCCCGATAAGCTGAAACACATTGAGGTATGGCGAGCAGCGTCTCGATTAAGATCTGAGCTCGCACACTGGCCAGGACACATTTCGGTAATGATCGCTCTCTATGTGCTGTCCAAGATGGCGTCGATGGTGGAGTGTTAAGGTTAAGTACTGTTTCTGATAGGTCTGGTAGCTGCAGGGCCACTTGAACGCACCGGACCAGATGCACGGCACAAAGGAAAGTGTTTTTTTTATATGTTCATTTATATGCCAAGTTTAATGATCATCAAGTAACGATCTTGCAGGAACGAGTGAATTTATTATGGCCATCTTTGACCGAACTAGGACCAACGTAGGCCATCTTCGAGATGCGATGATCGAGAACGGTACCATTGAAAGTAAGACAAGTGAAAGATCCGTGAGGTATATTGTGGTGCTCCAATTACAACCAAGAGCGTACAATGATGCGTGGTTTGTGTTTATCTAATGCATACAGCGTGTTATTTAAAAATATATAATAATATCAAAATCGAATTTTTAAACCTAATGTTGTAACTGTTAGCAGCGGCCCGCGCCGGGCACGTGAAGGTCCGTTTGCGCCTAAAACCTAAAAATATATAGAATTAAAGGTAAAATGTAAAAAATGGAATAATTGTAATTGGAAACCAAATAAATAAACTAAATGTTAACAATGCTTCTGCTAGAAATATTAAAACTTCACAAAAAGTTATTATGTTTGAAATGGAATTTCCCATAAAATATGTTATTAATTATTTTTTCATTTCCTTCTAGCATAGCAGTCTCATTATTTAGTATGTTTCGGAGCATTTATAAATTTTCAAGGAAATGTTAGGTTATGAACTAGCTCGTCTAACAAAACGCAATAAAAAATTGACAATAAACGGTTGACGGATTGACAATAAAGGTAATTGCCAAAAACAATTGCGTGAAATTTAAGTATTATTTATGTTATCAGAAAGGGTTTTCATGCTTTGCATAACTAAAAACGACACTGTTAAAATAAAATACAACAATTGATGTACCAGGCACCTGCAGTTATCGTACATTTTCGATCAGGTTTAACACTAGGTTAACGGGCATCTCTCACATACCTACCTTTACGATCACCCGACAAATTGACGGATAAGTATACGCATTCAGATTAGTTTAAATAATGAAAAATATAATTTTATCAAAATTATGTGTCGTTTAACAAATCTTGTTTCCCATGGGAATTTTTCTGCACATGAACAATTTATTTAGATAATAGTTATTGTTTATCCAACACATGAACCTATATCTTATTCGTGCCATACTTGGCCCGATGCTGATTTGAGAATGCGAGGGATAAGTTAGCAATTGCATTTGAGGTCACTTTTGTTATATAATCTACGAAAATTGTTTTTTTTTTACGATAATGGGTGGTTTAGAGTTTTTCTTCACTCTTTTATTTACTTTTGTAGACAGTATGCTACTACACTAAATAAATTAAAAACAATTCATTTGAAAATTTATGAAACTTAAGAAAATATGTATTATGTTACAAACATAAATAATGTTTTAATAAAAATATGTGAAGTAAACGTCGAGATTTTAATCGAAGGCATTTTTAGTATTTCACTTGAAAGCTTAGTGCTGGTCAAATTTACAGGCTCCTTAAAGCTAGTTTTAAGAAACTGGAACACTTCTCAGGGTTATTCTTTGTCTTTGGGGTCTTTGTTATTCTTTGGCGCTACTTAGTGGCAAAACAGTAACGTTTTTAACAATGTTTTCATACTTATTGTTGGTCATGTAACAATAAATAATGCATCCTCAATTATTAAGTTATGCTATATGCTTATGACATACAACAATGATAATCTACTTCACGTTTTTGTTCAACAATATTTTGTATATTTATTACACAATATTACTACACTGTAAAGCTAAACGACGTATTCTTGCCATTTTTACAGCCATTTGCTGTCATGTACAATGTTTTATCACATTAAGATACCAGCCAAACATCAGTCACTCTTCAACAATTTTGCAAACCATGTGTGCAGAACAGCAAATGAAACAAACCGCAAAAGGTTGCCACAAAGGCCATCGAACAAAACAGCCCTCCAAGGCAGTACATTTTGTTGTTTTATGCACGAAAATATAAAAGGAACAAAGAAAACCTCAAACTCAAAAAAAAAAACAAAGAACCGTTTCCTATATACATATATGAAATACTTGTATAAAGGGGAATATGAGAGGGTATACGACTAACACATGACGATTGTGAACTTCCCCAAAGCCTAA
The DNA here is from genome assembly GCF_016920715.1 of Anopheles arabiensis. Taxonomy (NCBI): domain Eukaryota; kingdom Metazoa; phylum Arthropoda; class Insecta; order Diptera; family Culicidae; genus Anopheles; species Anopheles arabiensis. The sequence continues at coordinate 83,844,246 of NC_053517.1, read as the reverse complement.
AACAATCCTTTTCGTACACATTTTCCATTGTCAGCTAACGTGCGGAGTGTCAATTTTAAACGGAAATATTTTCTCCAAATATCATCCCCAAACTGTGCATGCTCTCTATCCGTTCGATATCGATGTCTCAATCCGTTCAACTCGGATTGATTAAATGCCCACCACGCCAAAGCCGATGAAAGCCGACCACCATTCTAGCTAGCTGTCCATTACATTTATCAAGTAGCCCTCCTTTGCCACGCTCCATCACGACACGTCGACGGTAAGACATCTATTATGAATCATTTTCGCACAATTTTGCATAAACCTCTCCTCCCCTTCGCAATGTGTCAAGTCGAGTCGAGCACCTTTTACCTGCCATTCCTGATCGAGACAGCTGGGTGTGAGTGTAATGATAGAATGCAAATAGTGCTTAGTGCCGTGGCACGTGGCCCCCATTCGACCCGAATAGCCCGTTAAGGAAAACCGCAACCGCTGTCAATGAGGTAGTATCGACTATCGATCGGGTTATGTTTTTTTTCGGGATACATCACGCACCGTTCATTACGGCACCGATCACCGAGAAGGTTGCAATTGTCGCCCCAAGGAAGTACGATAATATTTGGACAATTATTGCCTCTCTTTGCCCCGGTCCGGAGGGAGCAAACCTGTCAAAGTGAAAGCATCTCAGAACACACACACAAACACAAATTTGCCATTCTCAGCAGTATCGGGATGAATCTGATAAGCCGAGAGGCTAAGAAGAAGCCGAGAGAGCCCCATCTCGATAATGGTTTTAATAATAATCATCATCAAACAATCGTGCTCACGCTGCGAGATTGTATCGTATAATTTGCGCATTAACATTTAATTGACGAAAAGTGAAATTAAAATAAACCGAAGAAATTTGTGTCGTGCTTGAGAGAGAGTGCGAGTGAGAGGGAGAAAGGAAAAATGAAGAAAGCGAGCTTGGGCAACCGACACGCAAATAATAATTCCGCTTCCCGTGTTACGCTGCGAAAATGCGTTGACTTTTTTCTACCGACGGGCATTTTTGCATACCGTGAGGTGCGCCTTGGCCACCAGTCCTCGGTCGGGGCAGGGCACAGCCGGGACAGCGAGTGTAATTTCTTTCAACCGGGCTGCCGGTTGGCTCCGATGGATGCAATTAGAACACGATCACGCCGTCATCCTCCTCGGGGCCTGGCCGATAAGATGGCCTGGCGTTGAAGATACGACGATGACGCACCGGGCAGGAACAGACCTTCGGGGTGGTTTTTGGCGAATTATAATTGCCGGGTAGGATTGATAAATGTTGAATGAAGCTTTGTTATGTGGTTCAGCATGAGGAGCACACGCAGGTAATTGAGCAAAGGAGAGGAAGCGAAGCAAAAAGCAACGAGGCAAGCATCAGCCCTAATTCGGCCAAACGGGGCGTTCGAAGATTACGAGCTTGAATTTATGAACGGAACTAAAACCTGCTTGGATTCGGCAGAACATTTCGTCTCAGATTCAAAGGAAATCCAAATAAAACAAAAAGTTAATGTCAAACACGTCTCTACCGAGCAGTTATGCAGTTGAAGATCGCAGGATATCATCAGCAGCATCATAATCATCATGATGGGAGTATCAAAACCCGGCGTTTGGCGTTTTGGGCCCGTTTTCGCACAGCGTCTATCACAATTCCGGGGAACTCAAACCGTGGCCACCTATTAGGGGACCGTGATTTCAAACGAAAACATTTGCGACCTCTGGTGCTAATCAAATAGTGATGATGGTGGTGGTGGAACTCGGACGCCGAACTGAAAACCGCGGGCGTGGACACGTCCTCCCGGTAGATCGGGGTTTTGCTTCTTCGCTACGTCTTTCCCCCGGGGGCGCTCGTTCGGGCACGGGCTGGGCGACACCGACCGTACCGACCGAAAGTATCAATTAGAAGTGTTTTATATTTCCGAGTTCGATAAATTCAGACTGGGTGAGGTTGGCAGGGAAAGCTTTGGAACTCTCGCAGACGATGTCGATGTCTTGTTTTTTGCTGCTTTGATTTTTATTACGGCAGGCAAGGAAGTTGTCCCACCGTCTCGGTGGGGACGTTTTGATCGCACAAACAGCCGAGAAGGGACGCCGCGAATTCGCTAGGAATGGCCGCAGGGCCACGACCAACGTCCGGGCGCGTTTCGGTGTGTGGCTGCCGTTCTTTATGATGATGAATGAATCCAGCAATTAAGGGGCCGCTGTCTCGGGCGTCTACCGGCGGAGCGTAGAACCTCGGACACGTAGCACAGTTCGCGGAAAAAGGAAAGTAGCATGATCGTGTTGGATGGTTCCAACAACAACCAAAAAAGGTTTGTTGCAGTAGCGTTTGTAGTTCGTCATGACGCTTCTTGGAATTCCTGGTTCCAAAGCGGGCAGGCTTCAAAAGTAGTCCGAAATCCGCATCCCCCCGAGGGAGAATCGTCCCTTTTCCGGTGAATGGAGCACGTTAAGCCATCGGCTGAAGATCACTCCGAAGGTACACACACCGCAGTACCGTACGTGATGAGTGACCCGCCGGTAGCAGTACAAGTGTGTACGCTGGATGCTCCAGTCCAGTTAAAAGTGCGACAAATGGAAAATGGATCCAGCTGCCTTCGGTGTCGTGGCCCCCCGCGCGCTAATTGGAGTTCCGGGAAGGGATCGCGGCGACCCAAAGTGTGGACCACCTTACGGGGACAATTACGCAGATCTTACCGTTTTCTGCCACTGTGCTTCCAGCAGCTAAAGGTCCTCCATGTCCTCCAGGTCTCCTCTGCCACGCACACAGAAAGGGACGATGTACAGCAAACGACGAGGTACAAGATTTACAGTTTCTTTTTGTCTTTTTTTGTTCGTCACTGTACAGCCCGTTCAATATTCAAATGACAAACGACGACACATCACATCCCGCGGACATTCGTCCGTGTCTCGGTTGGGTGCATCTAATGGCCTGTGTGGTTCCCCCACCAACCGCGTCATCTCCTCCTAGTTCAATATCCGTTATGAGTAATTAGCTGTGCAGTGCGGTTGGCCCGGTGAAGGACAGACCACGAGGGAAGGTTGGCATCGATAGGGACCGATAACTCAAAAACCTGGCGGCCCAGTGTACTGATGCCTCTCTCACTCTAGCTCATTCGCGCCGGTCTTCAAGGACCGAGGCGACCATTTTCGTACGAGCGGAGACCCGACGCGAGACACTTCAGTGTAGTGGACGGGGTGGTTGCTTTGAATGATAATTGTTATCGATAATTGGGGTAGCAATTTCCACTTCACTTCTGTCAGTGTGCTATTCATATTTTTTTCCAGCGTTTGTTTTTGTTCCGTGCGTCTGCCTACTGCTGTATGTAGCACTAGGTACTAGTTGCATTTGCTCCTCTCTGCCACAGGTGCTACAGTAGCAAGGAAGACGTTAGTTATTTCCAAACGCAGGCTTTTTTATGTCCTATTTTCTCCCTCGTGCTTCTATTCGTCTGTGAAGCACAAAAAAAAAAAACGTCAATGAAGCTGTGCCTGCGTACCGAATGCGTTACCGAGGAAACGCAGCAAGAAGCGTGTTGATGCAGTAAGTGACGATGCTTTGCGGTGCTGCAAGGTGCTTAGCTTTTCCAAACACACCACACGTTTTGCATGTGCACGGGTCTGTCCCCTTTTGCCGGGCGCCTACCACGAATGGGGCAATTTTGCGATGGGTTATGCTGCCACAACACTTTTGACGGGTGGATGTCAAACGGGCTGGACGATTTTTCAACCGGTGTCATAAATGGGAAAATAATTGTACGACACGCTGTACCCTGCTTGAAGGAAGGCTGACAGTTTGAGCGTGGGGAGGTGGTGGCATGCAATGTAAATGTAAATAAATGTAACAGCTACACAGGTGAAGCAAGAACCCAAGGAGCATGCTGATGGACGTTCAGCGTTCAGCACAAGAACAGCTGTTTGGAGTTTTTAAAACGTTTCGTTCTGGAATCATGATTGAGCTAGCTGATGGGATGCCCTTGCTGTGGAAGTATAAACTATCTGCTTCTATTGAAGTTTTTTCCCATAAAATATCTCGCTTTTGTGGGGGCAAAGTGAAGTATTGAATATTTCTATGATAAAGATTTGTGTTTTTTTTTTTAAACGAGAAGATGGGGTTAAGTTTTTAATTTTATTCCTTTTATAGGTGTGATATTTTGTAGACTTTAATCTATTTAAAAGAGTTTTCCGCTCAAAACTAAATACACATGAAGCAATTTAATTTAAGATTTTAGAAATTGAGAACGCGTCAAGGGTGCCATATCTAGAATTGGAACAAAAAAAGCAAATAAAAAATTAGTTTTGTTTCTCAACTTTCAAATTTTATATTGTTTTTACAGGAAAACGATTGCCAAAATTTGTCCAGAAGGTATAGTTACCCCTAGAATTTGCCTTAATTTATACGACATTTAATATACTATATTTTTTAGAATCAGAACAAGACTTTGACATATGCATAACAATCAAGCTTTAACATTTAATCAGGAAACTTGGAACATCCATTTGTTTTAGAACAAAAACATTGATATTCAGTCAAAAATTGGTGCTCTGAGGTGAAAAACTGACAATGACAACAAAAAAGTCGTAGAAGTAACATCTAGGGACAAAAAGACAAAATAGGATAAATATGCATTCATTATGTGTAATTGAAGAAATGAGTACATTTTGGAATATTATTCCAGACTAATTATTTTTTTTTATTTCTCAACGTCCGTCACCACGAGTTACACCTCAACAAGGAAGGATATCTTTGAGATGAAATAAACAACATGATTTGGTTATGGTAAACTCGAACTAAAATTCAATCTTCTATGGATTTAGTATACAAATGCTTTCAAAAACCATTTAAAACAGCTATTACAAATGTTCTGCAGTTAGATTTGCATTGTGTTAGTTTGACGATACATGTTATGTCGTATGATATATTGACTGATTTTTAAATGTACACCCGCATCAAAAAAGAATAATTATTTCCAATTCAGACATCACATATTGACACACCATACATCAATTTGCACCGTTGCGGTTATTACACCTTAAACCATCCCTTTTGTCGCAGCTTGAGTGTGTGTGTGTGCGTATCAGTGTCACGTTAAGTTAAAATCAATCTTCTAATCAACTCCACGCTCACGATACCTGCGTCGTCCTTAGACCACATTTTACTGCTGCCCCCAGTGTGTTTGCCATGTTCTACCTACAAAATCGATTGAATTTCCAGCTCAACCAACGAACTGCCAGCTAAATGGAGCAACTGCCGTGCTCCTACCCGAGAAAATAATAATTACTGTGAGAATCGTAATGAATGTGCCACGCTAGAGGGGAGAAATTATACAAATCAAACTTTGCTGCATAATGCATTCTCAGCTGCCAAGCTTCAGCCAGCGTACCAGCTAGCGGCCAGGTTGAATGGCTTCATTCGCCTTTGCTGCGAATCGATGCGATTCGCACCCGGGCAGCCACTTGGCAGAATGAAGAAATCTTTGTACAAATGGGTTAAATTTTTCAGTGGCGACCCGTGCAGGACACGCACAAACAGTATGCAAAAAAAAAAAGAAAAATCAACGAAGAAGATGGACACAAACCGACCGCGCGAGACTGTTTCGCTACACACCCTTAAAGTGGCCATTTTGACGTATACCGAATGCCGAGGCAAACATCGAACGGGAGACATAAATCCATCAAATGTGTTTGCCGGTTCGGGGTTGGACGAACGCTCTTCGCCCCAATTGTTCCCACTCCTCTCCCCTTTTTTTTTGTAGCCAATGTTTCCGGTGTGTAATATTTCCGCGCACTGCGTGATTTATTGAAACCGGCGCTGGGCGGGTGGGTGCTCTCTAAAAGGGAGATACTGCAACAACAACAACAACAACAACAACAGCTACAAAAAACTTTACGAGCTAGGTTGCTGCAAAAGTTGCTTTCCACTGATGTGCATTCTTTACATTTCTCACCGTCTCACCAAGAGGGGGTGCGTGGTGTTTTCGACCGAGGTCGGTCGTTTGCTTTTCTTTGACCCTTCCGCTAGGAACCCCGTGCTACTCCGCGCCACGGAAACTCTCCACATCAAATGCGATGCATTTCGGAAAGCCTTTAAACCTTTGCAACCTTTGGGGCGGACCGCATGACAAGGGGAACGGGTTGGCGTTGCTGGTTGATATGTGGTCCTGCTTTGCCGCGGCCAACGGTACGGATGAGAGGCCCCGGAGACCGCTTCACTAAGGGTTGGATAAAATGTGTTATTGATTTATGCATCAGATCGGTTCCCCTCCCCCTCCCCTCCAGCAACCCCTTTGCGGACGATGGAGGTAGAAGCCGTTCGGTGGCCTGTACGGTGAACCCGACCGCGTGGTGGTGCGCTGGGTGGAAACAGAGTTATTTTTCATTCGTGTCATAAAATTTGCATATTCATAAATTTTACACACTCGCCCATCTAAAATAGATGGCGAACCATTCCCGATTCCCGCACTTGGACGGCACCCTCAGGAGGCACAGCGACGGGAACCTGCCACGGAAAGCTCCCGGATGACGGTGAAGGGTTTACGATTCGGACGCATTTTGCACTCTGTTATGATGGCCGATTGTGTGTGTGTATATGTGTGTGTGTGTGTAAATCGTAAATAAAACAAGTGCAGTGGAGTTTAGTTTGGTATTGTTTGCATCGTTTCAAATGGCGACTCGCACAAATGTAGCACACAAACGGTGGAATATGAATTATTGATACATGTTTATATCATTGTTTTTGCTAAAAGGAAAATGTTTAACATGTATATTGTATATTGTGCAAAACTGAGTAATATAAAATTGAAAGCACATTTAAATGTTAATAATTGTTTGAAAAGCGTAATAAAATTGAGTTAATGGGAGTTGCTTAATACACACACAAAAACCTTTTGACTCGTTCATTTTCAACTTTCATTTAGATATGAAAAAATCTAATTTGTTTTTATGTATTTTTTTGATGCATTTGATACTAGAAAGCTTACTGCTGAGAACAGTTTCAGTTCTCTTCAAATAGTATAGTTTCTTTATTTTCATAAAATGTTTTTTTTCCAAATCAAGTGGTCTAATTTAGGTTTTACAAAATGTTTATCATTCAATTTGATCAAAACTGAATTTGAACGTCTGCTATTATTCGATAACCAGCAATATGCTGGTCAAAAGAGTAACTTTTTGGCATGTACAAAATAAAAATAAATTTAAGCAGAAATTCAAATGATTAGTTTGCAATAATAAATAAAAAGGAGTTCAAATGGTTCAAAAAGGAGTTTTAATCGCGAAGCTTTGAAAAATTTCTGAAAATTAAACGTATCAAGTAAGAATTAATATAAATTTGCAACCAATGAACGAAATATTCTGTATGAAAATGGAAAAAGGTTGAAATACCAAATAAAACCCCCAATTAAAAAAAAACGTTTCATCCTAGTTGTACAATTTTCATGAGAACAGTCTAAAACTCCTTCAAAAACTAGATGAATATCAACATCACACTGTGTTTACATGAACATGATCTTCACGAAATGGAAATTCTTCCCACTCACGTTTCCCTTCAGCATTAACACACGGTTCAACTTTCATCGCACCAGCACGATTACAGATTAAACAAACACACCATACGATCCAGCAGCTCCAGTAGGCAAGCAGAATAATAAACACCTCAACCACAACACCACCCAACGCCAAACCAATGCCAGCCAGGCCAAGGGGAATCATTAACCCATTATCAAATCACCTCCAAATTACAGTGTTTTATTGAAAAGTACGGTAATTTGGTCTTATTTTCACTTAATAATCGCGCCTAATTTGTAACTCCAGCCAGCCTCCTCCCTCCTCTTATCCTACCACAGCCCCGATTAGACCCGATATTCGGAAGTGGAAAAATCCGGTCGACCTATCCGAAGCCTAACCTCTTCTGCTCGCTTCGGTAATAGGCCCACTGCACCCAGCATATTCCACTAGCCCATCTGGGCGTCTTCATCCCCGCACAGACTGTGTGAGTGTGGCTGTGTTTTCAGCCCGCAAGAAAGTTACAAATAGTGCCGTAGCAACCTGTCTCAACGGGTTGCTGCGCGAATTTTGTCCTGAGCCAGAGCATGTTGGCTTCGAGCCTGCGCCAAAATAATCATCATCAGCAGTGGCAGCACCGGTGGCTACCAGCACCGGCATTTGCGACCACAAATGTGCCACAGATTGTCAACATCATTATTTTTATTATTTTATAATAACAATAATCATTATGATCATCAATATCATAAAGAGTCATTATGTACTTAGCACATATTTAAAGCGCACAACAAGTCACCGGGCTCACTTCTAGCAACACCACAGCAACGTCGGCAGCAGCACTGATTGGGAAAGGGAAGTAGTAGCCCATCGATCGATCGGTCGAGGTACCAACTCGATTTCGCTTTCCACCGTTCCTCCCCCAGTTTCCCCGCTATTGCATAGCGCGCGTTTTGACGCGTCCACGAAATCGATCTATCCGAAAATCGAAAACCCTTGACTGCCCGAGCCCGATCGTAGCCCTTTGATAAGGTCGCCATAAATCAAAGCGCACGGTACGGCCCCCTCGAACGCGATCTGGTCTTTTTAACTTTTTTTTTTTTGCTTTGCTCTGCAAAACCTAGCCAACTTTACTTCCTTCACGATCAAGCCACAGCGTTCTTCCCATCGTTCGCTCTGTCCGGAGACTCGGACCTTCTCGTTCCAGGACACACCAGCACAACCGCATTGATTGATTGATATTGATTCGGAGTTTTTAATGAAAAATTCTTTCCTCCCCACTCCAATAGAGGGGGCCCATCCATCGTGCATCGTCTCGAGCTGCAAAAAACAGCATCACGCTCCCGCGACTAATATAGTGTTTTTCGTATAAAAGTGTAATATATTTTATTGATGGTGGAGCCGTAAATCAGGCGCGCCTGTCAGAATTTCTAATTGCAATGCGGCGGAGCATTGCCTGAGCGTTGATTCATGGCCACGAGTCAGCGGCAAACGGCGATGCGGCGATCTTATGGGCAAATAACATTTGTCATGCGCTTGTGATTGATTCCTCACATGCATACACACACACACCGTGATTGAATTTTGTTGTCGCATTGTGGTGCTACGACGCTCAGACTCGCTACGGGTAGGGAAATAATTAAGGCTCTACGTGCCTACGTGCTGGATGGGGATTATTTAAAGTTCTCTGGGACAAGATATGCCGATCAAAAAGGGCAGTGTGGCATCTTTGTGGCAGGTATGTGGTAGATTTTCATTTATTATTATGTCTGTTACAAAAGTACACTGTATTAAACATATTCTGACCTTATTTTTAATATTTTTTTGTACAGTCTTAAAAGAGGCTTAATAATTAAGGTAGTTTAAATGATAACGATATTCTTGTCCATAGGAATAATAGTTAATAGTTAATAGTTAATAGTTCTGTTGAGTATGTTAAACTCCTATTCCTGAAGTTTACAAGAAAGTTAGACTGAATACCTAAGCCTACCTAAAACACTCATTCAAGCAAATTCAGTCCCATTCTTATAGACCATGTAAAGTAAAGAGTTTTTAGAGACTATGGGATATGTATAATATTTACTAGCTTTAGGTTCTGGCTCAAAATACAAGTTAGAGGTTCTAGAAATCATCTCCAATTTTCAAATCAGAAATTAATCATCATCATATATCATCAAAACACCTACTGGAAATGGTTCAGTCGTGTACACAACATTGAATGTATTTGCCATAGACTTGCAAAATGTGACCATTGAAAAAAACCCAAGCTACTCGCGTTTACTGGGCTTATTAAGGGATGGAAAATGTACCGTGGGATTTTTATTTCCCGAATTTGAAAACTATCAAACTGGGTACTACCTCGGTTATTAGCTATTCCTCGTCGTTTCGATTGATACTGATTTCTCTTGTAAATCATTTTTATAGGTTGAAAATCATTAGCGATATTTTACAAAAATATCGATACGACTGCCATTGTCTGTCAGTATCAATTTATAAAAAGAATCCTGAATGTTCTATTTTCTACATATTTGCACCTTTCATGCCATTGCAAGCTCTTTACCCACACCGACCACTGCTCAACCGATTGCATCGAAATGTGTCTCTGTGTCAGGGCTTTCCCATCCGTTCCACCTTTGCCGTTCGAATTAGCCGCTCGAACAGCGAAGAGTAGTTCGTCAGCGCTTGTCAATCGAGTCAATTGGGTATGAAACGTAATTATGGAAATCAAAATACACCGTTCGCACACAGAAAAAAGACACATACAACGAAACAAAAAAAAAAACATTCGCATAGAAGGATAGTAAAGAGGAGCAGCTCTTTTTGTTGTTGTTGTTGTAACTGCCAGCAGCAGTCCTCCATCTTGGTCAGGTGGGAGGGATGCAATTTGCAATTACATTTGTGCTTTTTGTTCCATGGGCTTTAGTGCGCCCTTAGTGGTTCCTGTGTGTGTATGTGTGTGTGTGTGTGTGTGCTTCTGCTGTTATGTTCCGTTGTCGCTTTTCCGAGTTCGACAGGTTTTCCGATTCGCGAACCAGCGACAATGTCAGTTGGTTTCATTGCCACAAAACTCCCGTAACGTGCAGGCACCGATGCACCGGTGACAAAAGTCCCCAAAGCCCACAAACACTCACACACACACACACAGACACACTCATCCAGATGCAGTTGCGTGCACTCGCAGGCCGACGCCACTGTCGGCGGTGCGTTTTTCGATAATTTAATTTAATTTAACTGCATTAACTGCAATAAGAGGCACACATTTACTGTGATTGCGCAATTAGCCGTGCATTATCAGGCACGCGCGCTGCATTTGCATGCCGTTGTGCCCAGCGTGAAGGAAAATGCTCCTCCTTCTCCCCTTCCGTTCGCTGGCCTGTTGGGTGAATTGTTTATCATTTTATTGAGCCCAACGCGTTGAAATGTTTGTTGATATCGTAGGGGTAAAGTCGTACGTGTTGGTGGAGGAATTCTCCTCGGCGAAACATTTCAATTGTAGAAAAGGTTTGTCTCCTACCGCACGACACCCGTTGCGTCTTTCGTACTGTGAATAGCAAAGTGGAACGGAATTAAATGCGTCTTTCTTTAGAGTCTTGCAATGGTGGAAGTAATTATTACAACAAGGAGTCTTCCTTACCCTCTCCCACTTGTTCTTGTAGCAGCTCAGGCAGCACCCGTCTTGGGTGACTTGGCTTACCGTAAAACCACCGCTTACCCCCGACCTCTGCACTATCCATAGCGTTTCATTCTACCCGGGAACGGCATCGAAATTGATTTGTTCCGACACGTTTAGCGGTTGTTACTTTCTCGCCTCATTTTTTCCCCCCACTGCCCCATCCTCATCCCCCATTCTCCTGTTTCGTTGCACTTTCGCCAGTCTCAAATCGAACGAGCAATTTAACGCTGGCTTGAATTCAATTAATTACAACACTTGTTCCTTTTGTCCGTAAACGTGCGGCGCGGCGCTACGGTACGAGCTCTACAGCGCTCCACACCGTTTTGCCAAGGGTATTTGCGGACGGAAATTAATGATGAGCAAATGTGAGTGCATGAGCCGGTGGCTATTGATGGTGGTTCCTGTTTAATGAGGCCCTCCTTTGAGGTCGGTACGCATTTGAATACAGGTGGGGCAACATTTGTATGGCAAAATGGGAGTGTTGTTTTGTGTGTCGGTTTGCATTTTGCTTTTTAATTTTTGGTTCTTTATTATTATTTATTGTTATTATACCTTATAGTCCAAGTCCTACCGATAAACAACTTATCCCGTAGCTATATCTTTCTATAGCCACAACAGTCCCGTATGAAGAATGTCTTGATGATCTTCCCGTTAGTTGTTTATATTGTCTAATATATTTATGATTCTGGATAGCACATTTGTGTGGTTTGCATGACCATTGAACATATCAATCAGACAAACAACACTCTTTATTTAGTCTTTAAAGATCCTGCGTCATTTGAATACATCCCGAAGACAGGTTGGATGTAGGTATCTTGAATGATTGTTCGCACATTATACCTTCTTAAACCATCACGAATATCCGTATAAAGAACTCGACTATCCATATTATTGCACTGCAAATTCCTTGTCCTTAAAATTGCATCTACAAGTATTTATAGGATTATGCGTGTCAACTATTAGCTACTTCAGATGTGCGAGATAAGTATTCTCTTTTACACCTCTGTTCGTACGTATATGTAAAACTTTGTTAAGCTTTTGATAGAATGAATTATTAAAAAAAAAAAATATTCAGTCTAGATGAATGTATAACATACAAATAAATTATTCACACATAACAGGCTCGCTTGACTCTGGATTGGAATGGGATTTATTTATTGAGACTGTTGGAACCTTACAACATCAAAATAGTATGGTTTCAACGACCTGTCGACTCGCAATAAATAAAAAGACTCGCAAGATTAGCCAGAGTAATCATTACAAATGAACTGGCGGAATAAAAAGACTTATTTTTTGGCAACAGCTCAAGAACAACCAAAAGGCTTAAATGTGTTCGGCATAAAATTATTTTTCCGCTTCGTTTTCTAACAGAGACTTTTAGATCATCCTTACTTATTCTGTATTCTAGGTTCTGATTGCGATAAAGCTAAATAACGTACCAAATGTGTACTGATAATATAAAATAGTCGCTTCAAATCATGTGGAATGTATATATACATTCTTCAAAATGTATTGTAGAAGAGAACAACTTAAAAAAGCGCCCACACTTTGCTGCAATTTGATGCAATATATCAAACACACAATACTACGAATAGGCACGCATATCCTTTTCGTTTTTGGCTTGAATCGTATTAGGAAGTGATTTATCCATCATCTTCACCGCAAACATCTGCAGCAATGCTGTTCTACAAAACGTGCTACAAAACGTACCGATTCTTATCTTCGTCTTTATCTTTCGCCATCTTCTTACGAAACCCAATTCCTACCCAAGCACATCACCCGGACTGCAGTGCGAATTCGTTGCGTTGCAGATTTTACGCTACATCCGCTTTTGATTCGAGAGTTTACGACCGCGGCACCTCGGTCTGCGAATAACCAATCCTTCAAACAGCCATTAGATATATCTCGTCGTTTGGAGTTTGTCTGGTTGGCTCCTTTTTCTAGAAAAAGAACTCTTCCGAAGCTCGTCCATCACGGCAAGCGGGAGAGCATGCATTCCAAGAAGCCGGACGAGAGTTCGACCCCATAAACCACTGCAATACAGGGTCTACCACCACCCTACTGGAGCTGGGATGTTCGCCATCATTAGACAGCATGTGGTATGCACACAATCTGACACACACACTACCCGAACAGCACGAATCACCAGCCCGGCCACACGGATTCGGTGTCCCCGGAAGGTGGTTTTTGGGGTGAAGCAAATCGCGCGCGTGCATATGCATTTCTTGCCAGCGTCTTCCAGGAACGGGCTACGGGCGAGGCAGCCGCTGCAGGCTTTTGCGTTTGCAGAATGCATAAATTCGTACCAGGCTCGTACGAACCCGAGCCGTGCCGTGCTAGGGTTGAGCGTTTCGATTTTCTTGCCCCAGGGGCAAAAGCTCCTCGAACGATCCTCACTCGCTGTCTCGCTGTCGTTGGCGGCAGTGCGAGGTAAAGGATTTACTCGGGCTCTCCAGGGCTGCTCCCCTGGGGTCCTTCGGTAGGGTAGGTTGGCCGGTTTCACCCGCTCCATCCGCTGAAAGATGCATACGAAGCGAGGGGGCATTAAAAATACATAAATTTTGCTGCGCCGGGGTGCAGTTTTTCCGTCCCAGCCGGTGGGAAAGTGGCATGCCCCGTTCACTTGGTGCATGTCAGTGTGCTGTGTACGAAGGGGGCAGGGCTTGTCTGTCCGTCGTTGAGCTCGAGCAGCCTAACTGTGAGAGCGAGCGACTTTTCTGTGGCAGGCTGATTCCGGTTTTTCTTATCGTCACTATGTATGTGTGTGTGTGTCTGCTAGTGCACACTGCGATGAGACTTATCTGTGTCCTTCGTTAGCGTTGGTGCGATGGTTGGGTTAAGAGTTGCTGAGGTTCAAATGGATGAAAATTACAGCTTAGGGAGTAAATAGATTATCAGGACATTATCAGGGTACAAGAGTGAGATGGTGTTTTTTGTTGAATTTGGGCATGTGCGTATGTGATGAAAATACACTTAACAGCTGATTATTTGATAGAGATACTGTGGAAAATACAGATGAAAAAGACAGCCTTTATTGAAGTACAGTTAGTACAATTTATTATTAAGTTGACATTATGTACAATATACGAAATAAGGAGCTTTCAGAAGTTATACAATTGGTAAAATAATGTTTAAGTAATGTTTTTGTGTTGTAGAGCAATATTGTAGAGCTTATGACTTTTTGAGATGTCTATGCACGTAACCTTTATTGTATTGAATTGTGTTATTGTGTATGGAGCTATACAATTTCATTGACTTTTTCAGTACCTTTTTCAGACATCTTATTTCCTTAGAATATTGCTCTTTTTGTTCTTCAGTAAAGATTTTATCAACGTTTTATTTATTTTATTTATTTATCACTGACGGATCTTAAAGCACTTATCGTTGCTTGTCTTTTATTAAGTCTTGTTTATATCTCCGTGATTAAATATTTTATAATTTATTTCCATAATCTCTAATCGCTTTGTAATTAATAATCCATTAATCATTAAACCTAGTTTGTGTGCGAATAGTCATTTTGAGCACCTTACGTTATTTCTGGCATTTGTGGCGAAAATGTTCTTATGGACCTAATCGTTTTGCAATCTTTGAATTTGTTTTCAAGGTTGTTAGTAGTTCAATATGCAACAGCAGACTTAATCAATCAGATTACCATTGATTCTTAACACTTTTCAGAATCTATTTCTTACAACATTTTAATAAAACGATATTTGCGTTTGCATTGCAACTTCGGTTTTACACACTTTTTAAAAACTATTCCACATTACCATCATTCATGTTATTTGACTTATTATAGCGAAGTATCTTTTCAGCTCACCTATCCACTTCGTCCCCGGCAACTCTTGATAAAATATTATGCACCATCCATTTTGCCATACTTTGCGGAGCTGTACCAACTCAGCTCCAACCAAACCGGGACGTAAAAAGCGCTAAAAACTCCTCCAACAACACCAAGAACAAGTAGGGTGGAAGAAAAACCCAAGAACGCACAACCCTTGGCCCTGCTCCCTCTTTCTTCCCCTACCCAAACCCTACCGCACTGGGGGTGGGTGGAACAGTGGGCTACACGAAGAACCGAGCGTGGGTTTGGGTGCATTCGCAACAGCACCGGAATATAAATCATGCCCCGGTCCGGCCACGTTTGGTGAAAAATTCAAAAAGACATCGATCGACCTCAGTAGACATCGCCGTTTGTGGCGGTTGAGTCTGATGCAGTGGTGAAGGAGAAGAAGAAGAAGAAGAAGAAGAAGAAGAGGAATAAGACGATAGTACAAGGATGCAATGCATGCAGAATCGAATCAGCTAAAGCACGACCACGAACCATCGATCGGGATCATCCAGGCTGTTCAGAATCGGAAATGGGCAAGAAACC